>NC_135779.1:11622575-11906237 GCF_028453695.1 Augochlora pura
CTTTCCCGATACGAATTGCTAAAACGTTAACTTTACATTTTAACTCCTTGCACTATTACGTCTTTCAGAGCTACGTTGATTACGACTGTTTCGTCCTTAATTATTTCCTTGATGTCATGAGATGATTCCTGTATTCCAATTGTCCTCGTTTACTTTCATTCCCAAATTTCGATGGTAGGGAATTCATGTTTCGATTTAATAGAAACGATTGGCAGCCATATTTATCGAATCGTGCACGAAAGGTTCGTCACGAGTCTGACTCGTTATTATAGTGCAAATGGTTAATATCAACCACACGAATGTTCGGTGGGGAGCAAAATTGAGTCAACACTTTTAACACTTTACTTGTTGTTCGGCCGTAAACATTTTTGTAATTATGGAGTTATTAAATCTACTTAGATTTTTATATTTTTATAACGTTAGCATTAAAACAATACTTGTTTTATCTGTTTGATTTATTTTATTTTTATTTTATCCATCTTATTTATTTTACTCACTGAGAAAGGTATCTGATATTCAAAAAATGATTTAATTATATGAAAGCTTGCAGTAGTACAATCTAACACTTTTACCTCGATAATAAAAATCGTTGAAATGATATACAATAATTGTACAATGTACACATTAATTAATTCAAGATGTTTTTAACCAAATCTCGAAGGACATACATATATTCAAATATTTTGAAGTTTAAGTAGTAATATATTTAGTACATTTACCAGATTTAGTACATTGTGAATAACAAAATCGTATATTTATAGCAAGGAATTCGGTCACAAAAGTAGATTTCAGATATCTCAATTGATTGGAACAATATAGAGAAAGATAATACATGTTTTTCAATTTTTCTAAATTCAGTGAAAAGTATTATACATATATATATATTTCATTGTTTATATACATGTAGAATTTCGTGTTGATAAGTTAACTGGTGCTCTCACGATTGGATAGCAAGCAACAAATTCAAAGGCAACTTACACTCTCATTCGTGTGTATAATAATCTCACACACGCGAAGCTTGGTTTTCTTCTTTAATGTGTTTCGTAACATGTAAAATATTATTTATAGTATATGTGAAAATTATTTATACCGTATGCTAAAACTTGTACTATATATGAAAAATTGCGTACCGTATACGTGAGAAATTACTAATAGTATATATGAAAAATTGGTTATAGTACATGTGAGAAATTGGTTATAGTATATGTGAGAAATTACTACTAATATATATGAAAAATTGCTTATAGTATATGTGTAAAATTGCTTATAGTATATATGAAAAATTACTAATAGTATACTTGAAAAACTACTCGTACCACATTTAAAAAGAAATAATACGAAACAATCGTTTTTACTACATAACCAGAAGTATAATTTCTTAATAAAAAGCATTCGGCAACGCAATCACGTCTAATGCAATTGTTTACTCGATTTTGTTACTTAAAATTTCTATTGCGAGAAGAATTCCTGCTTCGTCTCGACCGCTCTGTAATTTCATTTACAAGAGGACAATTTCCTAAAAGAAGCTACTGTATATAGAAAGAAGCCTCCGCGAGATATACTCCAAGGTAACTGCGGAAAAGCGGCAAACGAGCTAATGAAAGGTAAAGAAGTAGCGGGATTCAGCTGGGATGTAGATGACGATGCGAAATAAAAAGAGAGAATTGAAAGAAACTTATGAAAAGAGGGGAAACATGATCTCGAAACGTAATTAATTTACATATCCGCTGTAGAAACGAGAAACTTTTCATTAACTTGAAATCCACCCTCGAAATAAATTAGACTCGATTTATATAACACACTTTTACCTTATATCTGTCGACATAATTTTATAAATCAGCGAAATCTTAATAGCATCGGATAAACTGCATAATTGCGAACATTTCAGTGATCTCGTAATTATTTTATAAGTTTTCTATCTGGTCGTACGATCTAATAGAATTATTCGTTTCGACTCCTAACGAAATTAATAGTAATAGATAACATTTTGTGCATCGATTGTAAAAAACAGAACATAGAAATTGATTTCTTCTCTTCACCCTTTGCACTCGAAGCCATTTTAGCTGTAAAACTAAAACAATTTTTCTAGCTTATAGAATTTCTATTCTACGTGACAAAGTGTAATTTTTATTATGATTTATATCAACAGTTTTACTATTAACAATTTTTTAAATCTAAACTTTGTTAGTATAAAAATAATTTTGGAACACGATCGAATAATTTTAGTGATGCTTCAGAGTCATCGCTCGAGTGCAAAGGGTTAATAGTTTTAATAAGTCAAAAATAACATAATCATCTAGCATTTCCCATGATTTTCACTTCATCTATTTACGCACGTATATTATAACAAAGATGAGTATATGAAATTTCAAACGGTGAAAAGGTTCAAAGAAACCAAGAATGCTGATGTACAAATCGCAACTCATTAAAATGATTAAAGAAAGAAATCAAAGTGTACTTGTCACTTATATTTTATAATTAATGCTATAATTTTATATTATATAATTAATAATTAATTATTATATAATATATAATTAATTTTATAATTAATAATAAAAATAATATAATTATAATCAAATGTTTACTTTGCACAAAGATCGACAGTCTTATTGTTACTATCTATTTGCCACGTGCGTAATATAAACGTTAATTCCACAAATTCCCAGGACTACAGTACATTCCGAAACAAGAACTGCGTTGTTTTTCGACGCACAAAAGAGCCCGTAGAAATTCTCACGAATGGAGCTCGGACTGTTCGTAAAAGAAATCCAAAGAAACGGCTGTCGCACGTAAAAATGCTCGCGTGCCACGTGCTCGCCGGATCACGGAACCGTTCGAAAAAACGATTGCTCGATGAAATCACGTTTCTGTAACCTCATCGACCAGCCGATTGTGTCCGATTCGGCCGGTACTTGCCTGTTCTCGAACGGGCCATGAATCCGCGGTACCGTGCGTTTCGCTCGGCTCTCACAGCCGAGGAAAGAAAAATCCGTAATGGATATCGTGAGAAACGCGAAGTAACAAACGGCACGCCGCCGCACCGCTCTCTCTCTCTCTCTCTCTCTCTCTCTCACTCTCTCATCGTACGTACAGGCGCACGCGACGCACGGAGACGGAAACGTTACATGCCGGGGGACTTGACGAAGACGAAGACAGGAAACCGACGTCGAGACACCCGGTACATTGCCGGTTCTCTCCACACCCACTCGGCGAAGCGCGTTTAGATAGACCACTTCGACGCGAATTCCCTCGAGCGTGACTTCTCCTGTATGCACGCGCGTAAATCAGTCGTTCCGGATTCGGTATCTCGTGGTAATTATTTTCGAAGTTTGGCGACCGCTTCGAATTTGTCTCGGCGGCGCACTTCTATCGCGACGACCAGCTCTAAGGGAACGAGATGCCGCAACACTTATCTCCGGTGACAGATACTTTTATTTGAGCTGCTTTCGATTATTCTAGTTTGTTCAAGATTGGACAATTTGTTGTTACACTCGTATATTAAACTATGTTGTATGTTACTGCATACTGGACAATTTGTTATTATAGTTGTATATTAAACAATTTTATATAGTATGATATACTAGACAATTTGTTATTATACCTGTATATTAAACAATGTATTATTATGCATGCATATTAGTCAGTTTCTTATTATACGTGTATATTGAACAGTGTACATGTATATTAGATAGTTTATGTATTAAACAATTTTGTTTATGATAGTTCGTGTATTGAACTATATGTTATTATACATATGTATTAAACAGTTATTATTAAAAACAAACAGTTATTACTATGTATGTATTATTATTCATGATATTGTATTATTGTGCATTTATATTAGACACTTTATAACACGCACACACAAATAAATATATATTAGACAATTTATCATTATCAAATAATGTATTATTATATACGGACATTAAACAACTTATTTAATCTTAAAAAGACACGTGTACATTGTACAATGTACTATCATACATGCCTATTAAACAATTTATGTTGACAAACATACGTTAGACAATGTATTATTATAATATAATTAGTACATAATTACGTTACATTACACGTACAATTTAATATTGTATGTAGTATTACAAGTGCTACTATATTTCATGATATAGATAATATTTTACTCTTCACCAAAGGACTTATAAAATACCGTATCATTTTGATAAAAATATTTTT
This sequence comes from Augochlora pura, assembly GCF_028453695.1. Taxonomy (NCBI): domain Eukaryota; kingdom Metazoa; phylum Arthropoda; class Insecta; order Hymenoptera; family Halictidae; genus Augochlora; species Augochlora pura. The sequence goes on from NC_135779.1 coordinate 11,626,767, forward strand.
ATATTAATACACCTGTATGACAATATTACTTTAAAAAAAAAATTACTTATTCTACAAAATATTTATTTTTTGCAACATGCGTCAAATTGACGTGTGCCGTAGAAATGAATATACATATAAGAACTATAAGATATAAGAAATCCGCGTAAACCTAGTGTTAAACGAGATTTTAACAATAAACCTAACAAGCTCGAACAGCGTCTACGTGTTTCGCTTTAAAAAAATGGCAAGACTGGATTTATTTAGACTTTCTGCCATTTGTATTATACTTTATGCTTAAATCGTGACATCCATTTAATAATTTCCCATGTAAAAGTCTCCATACTCTAACAAATTTTATAAGAAAAAGTGTGTAATCGGTCATTTCAACCGACTTAGTACATTTAGCATTAAATCCACTATCTAAGAATGAACAATAAAAAGTAAGAACAATGAAGCAGCACTTTACCCTCGCTGTCGCCACTTCGTTTACCCCGACAGAGCCGGACGGCGTGCATCTAGCACGTGATATACATGGACGTGCGAACGCCCTCAGTTGCGCGACAATTAACCTCTCGTCCTCCTCTTTTCGTAACATCCAGTTTTCGGTCGAGGCGGGTCGAATGAACCCGGTTGTAAACGTTTATCCCCCACCCCCCACCCCCTCCCCCGCGTTCTTGCCTCCATTGAAGTAGCAATAAATGTATGTTTTTTGTGGTCCGCTGGAAGTGCGCCGCGCGCGGCTCCAGCGACATCAAAGAAGCGTAAAAACGGCGAAAGACGGGGGATGAACAACGTCGAAGGCACAATCGTCTCCGCGGAACCGGCGGACAAAGTCGAAAGGCTTTGCCGGGAAGAAGGGGGGAAGGGGAAGGGGGGAGGGGGGAGGGGGCTGGAAAGACCGCTGGAAGCGAAACGCGAAAATAAAATTCGCCGGCGCGCACGGTGACCGGAACGCCGGGAAGCTGCAGCAGATTTCACGAAGGACGGACATATAGTTTAAATGAATTTTTACACGGAGAATGCTTCAAAGTATAGAAAATAATATAAATTAACAAGGAAAGGTTGTTACCATTAAGTCGTAACTTCAATTTGACTTTTATTTATTCGTATAAATTATTTGCAGAGCGTAATACGATTTACTGATACTGTGTTTCGTCCTTGGAACTTGGAACAATTCTTTTTTATTGAAAATGGTAGTTTTACGATTTAAAAAGGGTATAGTGATCGGAGTGTAATTTTTACAACCCTGCGCGAGTACGTACACAGCTTAACACGTTCGCGGACAGTAAAAGTTTGAACGAGCTGCGAAAACGAACAGGCTATTTATTCCAAAAGTAATTGTTATATCGAAATTTTGGTTAGTTGCATTTTGTGCACAGAATATCATATATTAATGTATCTGTAGCCACGTCGATACAGATCAAAGCAATTTATTTATCTTTTTTATTTTTACATAAAATTAAAACAATTTATTGTGTTACATATGTCTAAACATTAAAACGGAGTTAATAAAATTTGTTTTTCCTTCTTTTATTATTGTTATCTTATAACTGTCCAATGAAAGAAAATTAATTACGACTAGCATGACTTATGTATAAATTTAATACGACCGCAAAGAGTTAATAATTTTTCTAATAGGATCAGACAATTTTTTTCCTATATTGTCTTATTTACCTTCGTTTCTATACTTTGATGACAAAGGAATTTATTTTTACTTGGACGTAGAAGAAATTAACCCTTTGCACTCGAGGCCATTTCAAGTCTAGATCTAAAATAGCTATTTTAACCAGCTGCATTCCTATTTTATATAACTTAGTACAATTTATGAAATATGAAACTGGGTCTAGTGAATCGTAAAACTGTTACGCTTTTAACAGAACTCTAAATAAAATGTCGAAATTATTTTAGGAATGATATAACAATTTTCATTGGCGCCTCAGAGGCGCCGCTCGAGTGCTAAGGGTTAACCCTTTGCACTCGAGTGGTGACTCTAAGGCACCACTAAAATTATTCCATTTCATTCCCAAATAATTTTTGCTACAATAAGGTTTAGATTAAAAAAATTGTCACGTAGTGAAACTGTTGGTAGGAGTCACAAGAATAAATTTTGCATGCATACAAATTTATTTTGTTAAATAGAATGGAAACACCACGAATCAGAAAAATGATTTCGAATTTACAGTTAAAATGGCTCCGAGTGGAATGGGTTAATAATATTCGTATTTAGTAGAGCTTGCATAAAATCTTCACCACGAGTGTGCCTCGTTATTACAGTGCAAGGGGTTAACACACCATCGACCAGGAATCTCACAATTCACTATTCTATTACAAACCTTATTTATTCGTAATTTAACATCAGACCCGCGACCTTGTACCCCGTAATACGAAACGTTTTAAATGACGTTTTTAATAAGTTCCTAATGTTTCCTGTGTGCTCGTCGAGCGTCTCGGGCCACTGTGCGTCGGGTCGCGAGCGTAGCACGAGCGATCAGGGCCGCGCGCAATTAAAAGTGGAAATCTCGTCGGCTTTCGGCGCAGTCGTACAATTAATTTTTCCCCGGGTTCGACGTCGCCCGGTTAGATTTTATTTAATTACATCCCTCTTTTCGCTACTCCGTCACCAACGGCCCGCCCCGCGCTCCACCCCGCGGCCCTTCGGAGTTTCGTCTGAGACGAGACCGAACGAGATGAGACGGCGCGGCTCGTCCTCCTTCGTTCCGTACCCCGTTCCTTCCGGTCCGGACAAAACTGTGGAATTAAGGACGCAGGTTTTCATTAGCGGCCCCGCGAACCGGTGATTAAAGGATTGCTTTCGTTCTGCGGTTTCATGTTTATTCATGGGGCCCTCTTCGACGCGCCACTCGACTCTGATTCGACGCGATAAACGTTCGTTATTGAAATCGAACGCGACACGAGCGTTCTTTCTTGTGCCGGCCGGATGCACGCGTCGAAAGAACATTGTGGAGATCGTTGAGCGGACGCGACGGTGTTCGATCTTAAAAATCGATTTGCGTTGTTCGATTTCGAAGCGTAAATATAAATACCGCATTAATAACAGGTTCGTTTCACTTTTTGTGATACGATAGTGTATTTCACGTAACATTTCTGCGTTTTGTTATTAGTAGGCGATTCGATGAAATGCATTTAATGAAGCGTATAGTTGTAAGAGTATGATTTTTAAGCGTATAGTGTAAGAATATAATTTTTAAGCGTATAGTGTAAAAATATAATTTTTAAACCTACAATTGTAAAAATATAATTTTTAAACCTATAATTGTAAAAATATAATTCTTAAGCCTATAATTGTAAAAATATAATTTTTAAGCCTATAATTGTAAAAATATCATTTCGATCGCTTATTAAATCAATATAACGAAAATTGCGAAACAAATGTAGGTTTACTTAATACTTTTGTCGGAAAGTAATGAATTATTAGTTAAGTTGGGCCAGTTAATAATTTGATTAACTTCTTTGTATCACCGAACGAAATACAGCGATCTGAAACATTATTGCAAGCCAAACGAGGGCAGACTATTCGTGTAGAGACTCTTCTATGATCGCTTAAAATTCACCCCTGCGATCGTCCAATAATTACCAAGTGACCTAATAACGTCTATAAATACTTGGTCTATAAATATCTATAAATAATATTAATTTCATCTATTTTTAACGAAAGTAGCACCCGCGTCGCGTTTCCGGACCAAGAATAATGAAGCTGGATCGCTCTGCTGCGACACGGTTGCAACGTTGCGCTCAATAATGGAGCAGCAGCGGAATAAATGGAGTGTTCGTAACGAGACGGCGAGAGAAATGAGGATCGTCGTTACGCCTCTCGGGTTTAACAGCAAAAAAATCGAAAAGGATAAGAAGTAACAAAAGCGGATGGTAAGTGGATCGGAATATTCAAATCGGGGTAAAGAATCTCAGAAGTTTCGACTCGTGAGTAACTCTTTTCTGAAATATCGGATAGATCCCCGATGAACAAAGTAGCAATTATAAATTTTACCGTAAGGCTCGAGGTTGGAGCTAGTCCAAATTATTCCACTTGAGTTCTCCTCTGCAATCTACAATTTAATTCTTGCTTAGAGCCTTTACCATGCTCCACGGGGCTTCTTGAAAATTTGTACATTCTTCAGGAACGTTTGTACTTAGAGGAAATGTTTCATTTTCTTGTGCAATTTAAGGCAACAAATTCTCTGTTTCGTCTATAACTTAGCTACAATTCAATGTTTTACTATAAAAAATGTAGGGAATGGATAAATATTTGGTGAAATATATGTGAAAAATGATTATGATGATAGAGTATTAACTTTTTACAAATACAATTTTGCTAGCACTTTCTTTTAATTTTAATTCGTAAAATTTAGTAACATATCTCCCACGATGACATTTAATACGTTTTTGGTACATATTAGTCGATAAAATAACAAATCGTAAATTCATTAGGAACATATAAGAATATTGCTATCTTTTCTTCAATTTACTATTATAATATATATAAAATTATTAAAAGAAGAAATACATTTTTATTAAATTCCCGTTTCTTGCAAACGAGTTTGAATATTTTTACTTGGCATAAAGATCCACAATCTAGTTACTATAGTGAACTTTCATACATTTTTTTATTTATTTATAACTGACTAGAATTATAAACGATGATAGTATACGAATGAAACATAATTGTTCTAATTAAAGACTAAACTCCAATAGGTAAATATCAATAGACAATCTTCTATGAAATTATTTTCGATGATAGAATAAAAATAAAAATTGCCAATTTCTGGAAAGTTGTGACTCTGTTAAAAACTATCATGAAATAATAACTTTTTCTTTTTTTAAATTAAAGCTCGGAATCTCTACTTTACGGTACCATATTTTAATTTTGAATATCATGCATCCCCATGATTGAGTATCCTAAATCCGAGAGTAAATGTGCTGAGTTTACTATATTTAGACAAAACATACTTAGAACATATACTCGCTTTACACGCCGACGTCAACGTGTTAAAGTGCTTCACCCTTACGAAAAAAAAGATTGTAGCGACTTATTTTGGTACTCAAATTAAAGAGGAAAGTCCGAACTTCACAATGCTTCGAACAGTATGCTAGAAAACATTTTTTTCCAAGACCACAGAAAGTATAAAACTTTACACTTTTTCGGTATCACGACTATACCCCAAGATTTAAAGTATTACAGTCGCGGGAATGCCACGATATTGCAAATTAGAATACGGTAACATAAAGTAGAGATTTCAAGCTTTAATTTTTTTAAAAAGTCATAATTTTATTATAGATTTTCACGGGGTAACAGCTGCTCAGAGATTGACAATTCTTCGACCAACAATTAACGATGCTTTAATTTTGCTGCAAGGAGTATTTTATCTAAAAGAAATATCAAATGGTAGCATCTGAACGACGAAATTAGGGTCGTACTCACGTGTCTATTACACTGTTTCCCCGTGTTTACACTGAGAAGTTGTTCTTCTCGACTGGCACGCTAATTGCCAGATATAGCCTGATGAATACAAAGCCTCCCGCGCGCCGGGTATAATGGCCGAAATCTGCCGGTAACGGTGAACCGATCGCATTTACACACAAAACCGGCCTCTGCCTCGTTTTCCGTCCGTATTTTCGACATAACAGTCAACGGCTTGGTAATTCACACGGGCGAAACGATACAGGTTTCCGAGCGCGAACGTTTGGCCAGCGAGCGTGGCCGAGTTTGTGGTCGACTTGTGTGCGAAACCTCTGCGATCGGAACAGCGACGGCGGAATACATTCCTGACGGATTCCCATGGGATATCGGATCGTACGAAACGAGATCTGCTCGGAGACGTGGGTGTAAGAACCGATCGACCTTTGATCGTGTGTGGGTGCGCGTGGATGCACGTGCATTTCTCGCGCCCACGTGTTGTTCGCGTCGATGTTTAGAAAATCGCTTCGAACCGAGAATCACCGGGCCGACGTGAGAAACCTCATTGTCGGCGCGGAATCGGCCGGTTGAAACATCATCGAGCCGGCCGATTGCGTTTCCCCGCGCCGGCATATTACCGTTGACATTTTATAGTTTTGTTAATAACGCCGGCATTAACGGTTGGGAACACGCCCGGCGCTGACTTCCTCCGGTAATTTTCTAAATTGCGACCAATTATCCCACGGTTGACCCGCGAACGCGGCGATGGTGTTCACGGATGATTCAGCGAACACATAAAATCTCGGAAATGAAAGAAACGCGTCGCGCGCGAATCCGATCGCGAAGAACAACGAAACTCATTTTACGCGTCCCTTGACGCGGACCGTACGTTTCAAGAATTTTTCCAGATTTAGTCGTTCAAGCTATGAAAATGTTGTTCACATGAAAATATTCTGCAGACTCTCCCGGTTACAATGGTATATATTTTTGTAGCGTTATAAATAATTAAACCTGTTTAAAGGATGTTCAATGCTACCAAGTTGGGTCTATCGATTTTCGAAGACACTGGCCCATTTATTTAGTAAGCTGACGTCATCGTTGTTTATCGGTTTAAAAAATGTTTTTATTTTATTTTAAACGTGGTTAGAATGTTCCGGACTCGATATTTAGTTCTATTATTATTCGCAGCGTATTGCTGGCGAACGTAGCTGGCGGTGTTCATTTGAATTCTTGAATGGTATAATCGATAATCTCTATGTACTCTATAGTACCCTCGCGGTTGTTGCAATGACTGGCTTATTAATAATTGCATCAATTGCATCAAGTGCAGCTGACTCACGCCGTTTAATTTGACAGAGATCAGCGATCGACCGTGCAGTCGGATTCGATGCAAATACCGCCGGCCATTGTGTCTGATTGTCTGCAATACCGCGGTAACAATGATTACATGGTGCAACGCGTCTTTTGTCTGAAAGAGGATCACTTGAGCTGAAAATAAAATAATATGCCAACTTCTCTATAGAACATAAATTGGATAAACAATAATATTTTTCAACTCTTATTTAATGCTTTTAAAACAATACTCGAACGCATGAAAGACGTAACAATTAACCCTTTGCACTCCGGGCACCGCTAAAATTGTTACCGCACGTTCCAAAATAATTTTCGTATCATGCAAAATTATATTTTATAAATTATTAAAAGTATAACTATTGCTGCATGAGCTACGAGATTCAATTTCATACGCATAAAATACATTTTGTCGTATAAAATTGAAATGCCATTATGTCAGAAAAGTTATTTTAGAATTGCAGTTATGATGGCTTCGTGTGCAAAGGTTTAAGATTGCTACAATATAAAATTCTTAATAAAAATCTTTTATGTACACGATCGATAAGGACAACTAACAAGGTATAGAATTCATGCAATAACGGCGTATTCGGTTATCAAAACGCGTTAAAGCAGCAGCTGCAAAGAAAACCTAATTACGATTTTAATCTGTGTTAAATTACACGAAACCTTTGACAGAACAAAAAGAAATGAATTAAAGAATGTATCCACGTACGAAAGCATGATTTTCCAATTAGCGAGAATGAAATTAATATATCTTTTAATATATGCATTACTTTTGATACGCTTAATGGTATTTACATAGAACAATTTACGGTTAGACTTTTACGTCGAATAAAGTACCGTAAAGTATTATTTATTGATACGCACAGTTAGATGATCATACCAAATTAAGATTCATTAAGATTTATACATATTCCTTATCGTAACCGAATTCGAATCATTAATTGTGCAAACTCTTTTCACAGTAGCAAATAAGTGCTTCACCCACGTTCAAAATAAATTAAAAAGCAGTAACCAAAAATTTACTTAAATTATTTACTCGCTAATTGGTTTACAAGATTCATTGAGCTCTATAGAAAAACTAACGTAAGTACATAAACTATCTTTAGAAAGAATTGATAAATAGAATTATAAATTATTCGAAATATAATTAGTTATACTATTATCAGAGTATATACTTAAACTTGCAATCGAGCGAACATATTTCCATCGCAGCGAAACACAAATCGAACCCCATAAAAATATCAATTTTCTGATTACTCCGGAGACAACCGGGTCCGCGCTCCTATTTAACCATAATTAATTTCCATTGAATTTTTTCATCGCCGATCGAACGAGCGAACGCGATCCCATTCTTTCAGGGATCGGGGTCCCTGGAGTGGGTTTACCGTTTGTGGACGGCGGAATCGTGTGCCGGCGTTCATTAGTAAATTAAATGTTAAGCGTGGCTACGGATAATGACCGAGGAAACACACTTCTGCAAGGGTGGGAGAGCCGGGGCCACGTATCTGCAATTCGAATACTTGCGGCGCGTCTCATTACATACCTGGGAACGGGATGCGATCTCGTGCGCGCTAATATGCGCCGATATCTACTGGGAAACTGCGCCCCAAAACACGTTCACGGAGAGATAATTAATCATCGCTCCGATCGGGCCGTTAACAGCGCCCCGATGGTAATTGGACCTGACACATGGACGCGGATCTCGACGAACTTACCTGCAACAGAAAAGGAGAATTAAGTGATTAGTCGGGTACGTGTTTACACGTTGATTAACAAACGCGGCCGGGCACAGCCAGTTGCCGCTGATTTCACCGTTCGAGCCGATTGTTACGACGAATTGTAATTTTTAATAGCTCGATAAATATTGCTGTTTACCGGTGCGTTCTTTCGCTCTTGATCATTATTAAGAGTCATTGGAATCGTGTGTGAACAACTGCGCGATACTGGCTCACGGTACTTCATATAATTAGTGAAGATCTTAATGGAAAAATGAAAATTCTGTACGTTGATTGCAATAAACAAATGTTGAACGTGCGTTTGTTTTTCATGTTTAATTCTTATTTTGACTCTTGATTATTAACAAGGTAATCGTAATCTGCCAGCGTTGCTAAAATCCCTTACATTTATTGTTTTTCGTTCTATTTACTCTCGTTTGTTATGAACAAATGAGTTAAAATTTAGAATTCTATTTTTTATTTCTTCATGGAGTTCTTTATGTAACCAATAAATTGTGGATCTCTGTGGAAAATTAGAATTCTGTACATTGATTGCATCAAATAAAAGTTATTTTCACGTTTAACTCTTATTTTCATTTTACTTTCAATTTTGAGCAAGGATAATGACAAATGCAGGCAAAAATTGGACAGGGCTGTTAAGTTATTATTTTGCATTCCATTTATCCACTTTTGCTATAAATGCATCAAATCCACAGTCTTACTAATTATACAATTTTATAGAAAATAAGTTACATAAAATATAATATATTATATATAACTATTTTAGAATACTCGAAAAATGATCGATGCAGAAACGTGCGAAAAGTCGAAGAACGAAAGGAAATTTGACTCGATCGGAGAAAGCGAACCGGTACGAATAATCGATCGAACAGGATACACGAATGGAAAATCGAGTCGCTCGGACGATCGTATATTACAATTGCACCGTGAACGAACTTCCCTCCGTGAAATATGGAATCTTCCGGAGTGACTTGATACAGTTGAAAAATGCATGATATATACTCCCACGACGTTATAACGCGCATGACACAGATAAATGAGGATTTTATTCTTAAAATATCGATATTCGTTTCGCTGCCCTCGTGTCGCTATCCTGACGTGCTGCGGGACAAGTTCGATATATCAGCGAAGAAAATTCTAGAGATGGATCTGACAAGAGAGTATGCTGATCTATAAATATTATACCCATTCAATATCGATCACCTTCCAGATTCAAAGATACGAGGCGTTATATTTAGCCCGTAGGGGAGTAAAGGTGTCTTCGAAATAGAGAACTTGGAATAGAAGAGAAGTAACTTTCCGGCTAATTTTAACATGGAAATACGAAAATTAAGAATTTTCTAAAGATAATTGTACAAAGAAATGCTGACGATTAAATCAGAAATTCCAAGGGAGCTATATATTTGTCATTTACTCTCTGTTTTTAATTTCCTAAAGGTACAACTTGTATTTTAGAGTGATTTTAAATGTAAAAATGGCAGATGGCGATTTTATATGGGATTTGTGTACTTATTTTTGTATATTATTTTATTATTTTATTTTATTATACATGTAATTACTTTTTAGTCTTCTTCTTAATTCTATCAATTTTCATTATATATCTTTTGAACTTATCGAATTCCTTTGTATATTTTTCTTTTTGTTAATACGTAAATATTCTACAGCTCAGTTAATGCAGTAATTAAATTTTTTAAATTGTGACTTGCGATGTTTCTACAGACAGAGAAGAATTAAACATTAAATTGCTAATAAATTATTACCCATTAAATGCTTCTGTGACTGTGTTGTACTAAATACCTTTCACGATGAAGAAAATAAATAAAATAAAACAGATCAAATAAATATTATTTAATGCCAATATTATGACAACATAGGAATGTTTACGGCCGTATAATCGGTCATTAAAGTGTTAAATGGTTCCACTTCGGAATTGTAAACTACAGAGGTAAAAAGAATAAATACAATAAATAAATAAATTACAACTTAACCAAACGCGTTTATAACGCAGACTTAAAATAGACCGCGTCAGAAGAAGATCGATCGACGCTTCAAACGAAGCCTAACAAAATAAGTTGAAGCGTATGCAATCAAGGCGGAGCAGTAGAACGGTCGGATAATTAACCGATGTCACGGACGGGTCGGCTCCGTTTTATTTTTTCCGATAACATTCGATTCACGTGTCGCGATCTTATCGGCCGACGCGGCTCTGTTTCTTTATCGGCAATCGTGTCTAACAATGCGATCGCGGAAAATAATTCTGGGCGGACGTCGGCGAGCGCGGTCCATTAGCGTAATGACGACGATATTGCTTTCATGACATCGGGACCGTGGATGTAGAAGGGGGGCGGGACCACCGAAAAAACCGTACGGGGGGGGGGGGGGGGGGGGCGGTAATTAGACGGTAATTACCATTGGCAAATATCGCGGTGGATTAATTGGATTAATTAGAGCCGAACGACCGCGAGGCTTCTGGTAGCGACGGAGGTCTTTTCCTTTGGCGTTTGTTCCGCGAATACGAGAAAGCGGACATAATGCTCCGGGTCGGGCATTCGGGAATCGAACCGGCAATTCGCTGATTAACCGGTGTGACGTCATTGTTAATCAAATGGCGGACCTTTCTGACAAGGGCAGCGTTGTAACAGAATATATACTAAAATAATAAGTTGAAACGGGAATATTACGAGAATATTACGACGTGGCTAACAATGCATTGAATGTACAGATATAAAAATGTGTTGCAAAAATATTTAACGATTAGTAAATGGCAGTGGGGGATGGTGCCTGAGGTCATTTGGAGCAACTTTTTCCTTAGCAAAAATGCAATCCACGGCTTTGTTTACGAGTTATTAGCAAAAAAACAGTGGCCAATGAGAGGCGAGATCAGCTGACGCGAGACGGTCAAGCCAAGAAATGGAACTAGGCTTCGACCGCTAGTTGACTTGACTGCCCTGCGCTAACCGGACTCATCTCTTATTGGTCGGTGTTTTTCGTTAATAACTCGTTAACGATGCCTCGGAGAAAATTTTTGTAAACAAAAAAAGCTATTTCAAAAGACAGGAACACCTCATTTTCCGATTACAAATGATTTTTGGGACACCCTGTAGTTACTAAATACATACAGTATTACTATTACATTACGAGCAAGAAATGATCTGAAACAATCACATCTTTTAAATTCTATTTTTGAGCTTGCACTAATCTGGCAATAATAAATTACCAATAATCAAGACAAGGTTTATCAAGCACTATATATAATAACAATATAATAATTCAAAACACTTTTATTATCGGCAACAATTGCGACTATCACAGAAAATGTTCAACTACTTATAAACGATAATGTATGTCACTGAAAAAGAAAAATTATTTGTTACTACCGGAAAAATAATAGCATCTGAACGACCTATTAGAACTCCACGGAAATTGTTACACTCGGTGAATGAAATTTGCCGTTTCCTCCCCATTGGCGGAATCGCGGCTCCATCGAGCTAGAAACGATTCTTTGCCTATTCTCATCGGCCGTTCGATGTGACACGGTTCGCTCTAATTTCCAGGCGGATCGAATGGTGCCGGAACCGTACGTGTATTTTCAGAGCCCGCGGATTAATACTTCCTGCGGCGCCCTGCTCCGCCGACTGTGAAACGTGTCAGCGGTGTATTTTGGAAGACGACTGGAAGTTTTCGGGCAAATCGATCCGGGAACTGGGTCGTTGTGAATTTTTTAAGCGCCGGAACCGTGCGGGTACTCTTTTGGGACATCGTGGAAACGTTTCGAGCTTCAGCGGAGCTCGTTCGAGCGATTGTTGGCGCGACAGCGGGGATTAAACGGGCTCGGGTCTCTTCGAACCCGAAGCATGAATATTGCCGTTTGATTATGTGCACGGTTAATGGAAACTTTCACGCGTCTCGTTTAGTATCCGATGTTCCATTATCTTTAAAGGCGCGGTAGTTGGAATTGTTGTTAATAGTACAAGAGTTCATTAGACTTGTTTTATGTGAAAGGATATGTGTATCTTTGCTGTTGTATCTAGTCAGAAATCGTTATCATGATAAAACGTTTTTATAAATCGCAATTTATTGGAGTGACAAAAAAGTACTCACGGTTTTTTTTTAAATAAAAGCTGCTATTTTCATGAACTTTAAATGTTAACAGCTGATAACAATGTCAATCGATGTCAATGAAATTTTAAAGTCGTTCAGATCTACGAAACGCATTTTTTAAATTTGTATCATCGACTCGATTGAGAAAATATTGAACATCATTTTTCAATTTTTGTATCGTCTTAATCAATTACTTTTTGATTTTATCCATTACTCAGCGAACTAATTTTGCCAACATTTCAAAAACATTTATATCGCTTGGACGAATTATAAAAAGGTTGTTTTTGATATTTCGCAAGAAGTTTTCGCGTTTAACCTCTTAGTGAACGTTTCGTGCTTTACTCAATTGTTTTATTAATTAATAAAGTAAACAATTAAAGTGAAAGTGTGTATGTACAATACACTAAGAAAAGAATCTATGTAATTAATACTATATATAACTGTATCAAAAATATTATATAATAAGAAAAATTGTAATTTAGTTATGAAAAATTTCATTCGAGTAAAATCCAGCCGTGCCTAAGAGGTTAACGGTGCAGTTTTTCCCGTTGAACGACGGAATCGCATAAACGTCGAGGGAAGCCGTTCAGACGTCGTTGGAAAATCGACTCGATTTCCGGTGTGTCTCGTTTTCCGTAATTTCTTCTAAGTCTCTCGTGACGAATTACCAGGGCAAAGGAGGTAAATAAGCTCGTTCGGGCGTAGGACGCAAGCGTCCATGAAATTGATTTTCTATTTGTCTCAACGGCATCATTCTCGAGCACACGTACACACGCCCGCCGCGTCTCGTCCGTCCCGGAACTCCTGCTCTCTGCAGGATGTAACAAATGTCGAGAGAAAAAGAACCGGTGGAGAAGGATTTCTTGCGCGGAAAATAAATCCGTATTTCTTCGAGTAAATATCCGTCAAAGAAAACTTCATTATCGGAGAACAAATAATGTATTTCGAGGAGAAATAAATAAATAAATCAAAAATAACTAGTATTCGTTTCTCAAGCGAGGGTACTCGCTCCGGGAACAATAAACAATATTTCAACAACAGATATGTAATTAACAACTCGAATCAAACAGAAGCTTTGCTTATTCTTTCGCTGTTATTGAGTTTTATTGTTACAACGAGTGTGATTCTCTCAGTATTATACTTGTCTAAATTATAAACAAACCACGAGAGTGTTTAAATTGCAAACAAGCCACGAGAGTGTTTAAATTGTAACCAAAGAGTGTTTATAAATAATTGTACATTTTTATGGGCGTATTTAAGAACAGAGTTTCGAGGGAAAATACTTTTTCGAAATTACGAATGCTTTTTGTTATTTCATGTTTATCAAGCTGTCTGTCTACTGCCGGCTGTTTCTACTTGTACCAGGTAATAGAAAAGTTTAGAGTTCCATGCATTTACAGTACATAAAAATCTTCATTACCCTTGGTTACCACTTTATTACGCGTCTGTCCATTGTTCGCTGTTTCTGCTTGCTGCGGTGAATGGCGACGACTCGAGTATGAGTTTTCATACATGAAAATCTTCATTATACTATTCTCGATTGCTATTTACGAACGTGTCCGACTATTGTTTTCACTAGAGTGCAAATCTCCATGAGTTAACAGTACAGGAACATCCACGTTCTAACAGTCTTGAATGCTACTTATTATTACGGCTGGCTATTGTTCGCTGGTTCTACTGATTCTAGACGATATAGTTAACCCGGAGTACCGAGTTTCCCGCATACGATGCATTCTCAGCACGTGCAAAATTTTCATCGGTATATTTTATTCTATTCAGCCTCCATTATTTCTTTAATTAATTGTTCATTTAATTCTTTCGCATGCTTCGAAAATATCATGAAATTCTGTTCAGTCTTTTATTAACCAAAGTCATCAAAACACTATCTCATTTTCGTTTCTTGAAATGTTCCAACAAAAGTTGTCATATTCAATAATAATTAGGCTACGGATTTATTTATCGCAAAAGTGAGCAGTTGAAATATAAAATTCCGAAGGCATAAGGTTACTATAATAATAACTTCCGTTTCCCACTATACTCTTGCAAAATATTTATTCAGCATAAAAACCTTCTGCCTGATTTTAATATAATTTTGTTTCGCGAAAAAAATTCCACGGAAACGCGAAAAGAATTTATTTTTCGTCTGCTCTCAGCGTTCTCTTTGACGCACGGCTTTCAACGTTCTGCTAGCCCTAAAATCAGCTTGTTTTTCCACGTCGGTCCTATTTTCGCCTAAATCCGAACTTTTCCGCATTCCGCATACCCTGGAGCCACGCACGCGAGCCAACTTTAGCCGAATGGAAACACGAAAAGAGGGATCGCGGGGGCAAAACAACTGCAACAATGTTTCTTGTCAACCGATCCCTCCGCGCTATTTACAGTGGACAGGCGCGCGGCATGACGAATATAGGAGGATAGCACTAAGCCGCGGATAACGCGAGTTCACGCTCGCCCCGCGGCCCGCGTGGCGCGGACCGATATCGCCTGGCCCGCCGCCTTCCAAGAATCATTGATTTCCGGCGGAGACCCGACGAAATTTTCGCCTGGGATCCGCCGCGTTACGAGTTGTATTTCGAGATTTGCCGGCTTGATGGAAAGTTATGCCTCCGCGAAGTTGACCTGGCGGCCGTCCAGAATTCCGTTCGGCCGGCAGATTTAACGAAATCCAGACCGCCTCGTTCCTCTTCTCGCACGGAATGCTGCTCGTCCGAGACGTTTAATTGTTTTGAATTTCAATCTCGCTGCGCGATTCGAGGCTCGACCGTTTGTTGCGCTCCCTGATCTCTGCTCTCTGTGCTCCGCGCCAGGTAGCGCGACCGTATCGAGGAATTTTCGATAGAATTGAGATACTCGGTTCGGCTATTGATATGCACATACAACGAAAGTTTAAGGAACGTGTTACATAGAAATAGATTCTTGCGTGTAGTATAACTTTTTCACGTAGGGCACAGATTTGTGAGAATTTTCTGACTATTCAAATTTTTATTTTTATTCTTGTATATTCTTTTTATTTGTCTTTCGCGGGTTTCACTATTATGTGTATTTTTAATTTAACGAGACCTATATGATAAATTTATTTAATGATAAATTTTATTCAAACGCTACCGAGAATATATTTTCGAAATATAAAAGTAGTGATTGAATTTTTTCGTAAAATTAGTACTGTTAGCAAAATTCGTATTATCCTCATATTCGTGTACGTTGATTTGTAAATTATTAAAGTAACTTTATAATGCTTGGTCTTAACTATAACTTTGCTACTTAAACGGAAAATATCATCTTATTAAGTTATCATGTAGTTTGAAATCAAACGTTTAAAAATGTATCTTTCTATATTCTATTTTTTAGCGAAAAGACCGCAGTCTACGATTATATAATACATGATAACAATTCATATTTGTCCTCATCACTTAGTTATAAATGAAAATAATGACGCTATTAAAATATGTTAAATCTGTATAATTATAACTATTACTATGTTACAAATGATCGCCACATTGTGAATCCTATTTCGATTCTGTAATTTTATATTTTTCTTTCCTTTTTTTTATTTAATCTTGGCTAAAATTCAAAAGGACAACCAAACTGTTCCGCTGAATTTTATTGGAACCGCGGCGAGATTTTTTTAATACGTCGGTTGCTAAAATTTACAATGCAAATGTTTGCGGGAGTCTTTCTCCGCGTGTACGGTCCTCGCGAAGTTTGGGAATCAATATTGACCCTGCGATTTTAAACGCTTAACGAAAGGAAAACAGTGTTTTAACAAGAACGCTATCGGTCTTCCTCTTAAAATAATGAAGGAAAGATAACAATTCGACGACGGGATGACGGTTTCTGAAAAAAGCTCGTCTTGCGACGCGTGACAGGCTCATTACCGGCAGATGGAATAAACGTCAATTTGCGAAGGAAGAAAGTGTAACACAGTTTACGATCTCGGGAAACTTTTCCGTATAAACGCGAGGGATTACAAATAAACTTATAATTCTACACCGTCCGTCGAAGTTCGATTTCCGATATAGTATTCTTGAACTTCGTTACAGTTGGCGCATCTCTGCGAGAAAGGTGACAATGGAACGGAAGGAATCTCGAGGAAGAAGAAAATAAAGAAAAGTGGAAACGTACGGACAAGTTGGCAGAAAGCTCGTTCAGATCAAGTTACATTTCTTTTTAGTCGTAAAATGAAAACCAAACTGCGAAAAATCAATTACAGCACACCTATAATTGTTTAATATTATAGTGGATTCTATAGTATAGAAGCTATTAATATAAAAAATGAATTTCGTTTGCTCGAATAGCCTTTAGTCATTTTTGCTTAAGTTTTATTATGAAAAAGAACGAATGGATATTTGGCATTACTCCAGACGACAAACAGTAGAGGATTACAACAACAAACGCACGAAACAATGCTTACGCGTTTCAATATTAAATACAGTATTGTTAATTACGATTGAAAATTGAAAGAAGCTGCCGTTCGAATTTAATCCTCTCGAAAGTCACAATGTATGTGCAACAGAAATGGAATTGACAATTATAATCGTTGTTCCTGCGACTCGGGGATCCCGTTAAAAAACGGTCCGCGATATTTCAGCTTAAATAACGTTGTTTCGCGAAGCATAGGGAGTGGGTGATACGCGCGGTTCATTCGAAATGTTGATTTTAAGTCAACAAATGAATACGAATATCGATCGAACAATAATCGCGTCTATAATTAAATCCCAGCTCATTGTTGCATTCTCGCTTCTCGCGTCGCTGAGCACCGTTATCGCCGGCGTAGAAATATTTATGATTAAATAATATCGGCCGCGCGGTACGTCAACTAGACCGATCGAGAATGAAACACTCCGTTCGCGTGTTAACATAAATGCCTTCGCGATGAATACGCCGCACCGCGCGTAGTATCAATGCCTGAAACGTTTCTCGCGCTATCTTTCATTCGCATAACGATCGCGCCGCGAATGGCACACTGACACAGACTTTTATCGCGTTTTCTTTAAACAAACGTATTACGTACGTTTCGCAGAATTCTAAACATTGAAATAGGTACGGAGAATTGCGTGGATACTTTTTCTTACCTTAACTATAATTGGTCAGGTTTCGAAAGAAACATAGCAATTAGGGATACCGTGACGATTAGTGTAAAAATAGTTGCACCGAAGCTGGTAATTCATTTTAATTTCATACTTTAAATCAATAGAAATAATATCAATAGAAATAAATCGTTCACATTTTGGAGAAACAGTTTATAATACGAGAAAAAAACGAAATCAAACGTTCTATACGAATTTGAAATAGAAAATTGATCAAGGATTAAAATTGACGCTACTATATGTAATATTAACACGGTAACAAATTTTATTCTTTTCAATTTATAATTTGTACGCTTTATGAATGTACAATTCGTAAATCCTATGCTAATGTCTCCAAATTATTTCCTTTTTTCCATAGGCAAATATAAAAACGTCATTATTCTATTCAAAATATTTATGATGCTTAGACAACAAATTTTCATAAAAAATCAATACAACATTTTTCAGTTGTTTAAATGAATTTAATAGTTTTCAATTAGCCTACTCGTTATTCCCATAAACGTATGAAATCGGGTGTGTAGTAATGTTTACCGACAAATGAACGATGTATTATAGATTCGTATGGCCGACTGTAATTTCCAATAACGAAACGTCTACCCTTTGACTGACAGATGATAGACGGTTTACCCACACGAACTCATTATCAAAGTCGCGGGATTGGCATTAAGCGTTCGGCGAAGAACGGCCCCGCGAATTGCGTCGGCTGCAATGATCTCGCGGCGCGGCAAAAAATTGTGATACCCCTTACAAAACGTTCTATCATCGAA
Organism: Augochlora pura; assembly: GCF_028453695.1. NCBI lineage: Eukaryota > Metazoa > Arthropoda > Insecta > Hymenoptera > Halictidae > Augochlora > Augochlora pura. The sequence continues at coordinate 11,645,209 of NC_135779.1, forward strand.
TACAATGCGAGTGAGGTAAGGCGAGATACGAATCGGTATTATGAGAATAACGCGATTACGCCTGATAACGAGGCGAACGATTGTGGCAACAGTTTCGTCAGGTGTTTCAGGCCACCCACATGCATCGGAGGGTGTGATCGGCGTGCTCGCGCCAGTAAAACTTGTTTTTGTTAACGATACCGGCGAGACAAAGGATGGAGCAGGAATGTCGCACAAATCAAACAGGTCAAAGCGTGTGACAAGCCTTGTGACACGGTTGAACATTATTCAAATTGTTTCGAATAACTTGTTTAGAATAATTATTCGACTGAATTCTTTTTAGCCGATTACTTTATTCGAATAACGATTTTTCATTGTTCGTAACACATTATTATATTTATTTATTCGCATAATTACTCTATTTATTTATTCGCATAATTACTCTATTTATTTATTCGTATAATTTTTAATTTTTTATTCGGATAAATTATTCGAATGAGGGGGATAAGTAATCGGATAATAATATCAATAATTGTTGACCTATTTCTGTTTACCTAATTTTGGGATATACGTATTGCAAATACGAATCCTGGCATGCGCGATGACTTTCCTTGCAGTCGGAAAAAGATCTGTGAAGATTTATGGATCAATATCATCAATGATCAATGCACCGAAGCAGACAGTGACAATCTTCCCGATACAGTGTTTAAGAAAAAAATTAATTGGAAAAATGAACATGGAAGAAGTATAGCAATGAACTATAAAGAACACTATATCCTATAATTAATTTTATAATTTGTATTCAAATCGATTATTCTCCAAATTCCTGAACACATACATTCCTATCAAAATGGCAAACTTCGTATATGGAAATCAATATAAGTGAACTCAAGAACTCCGAAAAATAATATCAGAAATAAAATACTTTTACTACAGTGTCCATCAGAACATAATCTTGATAACGGTAAAATTCCATATAAAACATTTTTTGTAACATCAATATCGGAGGAAATGTTAAGGTTACATTAGGTGATAAGATTAAGGCGACAATGTTTACCTGAACCATCTTGCATGACACGGAGAATCGACGATTACGATGTAAAATCGTCATAAAAAATGACAGCAGTTTTGAAACCGATACGTAGAACTAAAAGACAGTTAACTTCGGAACCATCCTAGTTCTCGCCAAAAAAGTAATTCTCGATTTAGCGGCCGAGCCCACGCGAAATAGCCGTGGGACAGCTGTCGAACGTCCACCAACGAAAGTAATTAAATCCACGTTTATCGAATTAATCACTGTCCTCGGCAGACCGTGAGCGTCTCGAGTAGGCAAACATTTGCAAAGTCGGGATCGCCTTACTTTCATCCTCCCACACCCCTCGCCAATAAATCAGTCCCCGGCGAAGTCGTTCGGTCCAAGGCGAAGGAAGAAAGAAACGTTTCCAGGGCAAACAGGCCGCGCGCGCGTGAAACCGAAGACACGCCGATCTTTACCGGGAAACGTCATTCTAACGGTTCGAACAAATAAATAAATCGTGATGTTTTATCGAGGTCGCACGTTTTTTCGGAAATCTGTTAGTTCACCGACAACCGAATTTCATGTAAAGTAAGAAAAATCATCGACTTTGTGATTCGAACGAAAATAGAACTCGCGAGGTTTCACGCAAGCTGGCAACTTTAACGGTGCGCCGCTGTGGAGGAGGATAATTATAATAATATTAAACCTCTATAGGCCCGTGTCACGTTACAAAATAATTTTTGTTATTCTAAAAGACATTAGCAACCGGGAAACGAGGGATTCCTGACATCATTTCAAGTCACATTTCAACATTTTTTTTATTCGTCGCTTCAGGGTTGGCCCCACCCCCTTTTGGATTAGACACGCCCCCTGTGGATTAACAAGTCCCTTTTGGATTAGGCACAATACCCACCGATTATTCTGCCCCTTTTGGATTATCTACGCCACCTTTGGATTAACCTTGCTCCCTGGAGATTGGTCCCACCCTCTCCGGAATTGACCCCGCCTCCTTTTGGATTGGCCCAGCCTCTTTAGTATTGTTGTCACCCTCTTTAAGATTTTTAGGTTACAGTTGACTATTTTCGACGGTAGATTTTGCTATATATAGTGTATTATCTTTTATTATAATAAATTAATTATATATCAATTATAATAAAATTGTGGAAACTTGTACATTTTTCTTAACTCTAGATATATGGTTGACTTATTCAATATATTGTGTATTAATCATTACAATGATTGACTATCCATTCTATAAATTTTGTTATATTTATTACATTTTTCTTTACTCCGCATATGTAGTTGACATATTTAATATATTATATATTAATCAATATAATTATTCTATCAATTTCGTTATAATTATGAAAACACATTCAGTCTATAATAGGTTAAGAAACGTTATTCTTAATGCAAAAACATCGTCATACAGTCTACGTGTTCAATAAAAACCTCTGAAATCTTGAGAAAATTCCAGTTACAGTTGTCGAGAAGAAAATTCATAAAAATCACTGATACTTCAGCGTTGCCCCAAGTAAGACCGGATCACTGGGCATATTTTCTTTCGCGTTTCCACCGCGATAATGGCCAGGGCAGGCTGAATGGTCTCTACTCGGAAACGGAGGCGCAAAATGACGCCCCCGGCCCTCTCCCGCCTTAGCCTCGGCCATCCTTTCGTATTACTCGCGCAACCGACACCTTTTTGCCGTTTCGTTTGAATCGCGCCGGCCGGGGGGGCCCCGTGCAGTTTCCGTGCAAACGATTCCTTTGTTTCCGCCACGGACAGACGCGTTCGAGGAACAGAATCAGCCTACTGTTTCCCAAAACCGGGGCCGTTTTCTCGCCAAATGAAAAGCCGGTCTTCGCCCGTAAGCGGAACGGCCTCTCTCTCTCTCTCTCTCTCTCTCTCTCTCGAGCCGTGGGGACTCGTTTTGTTCGAAATTAAAAGTGCACGGACGTGCCGCGAATCGGAAACACTTGACACGGGGATACGCTTTTTTTCCAGCTCCGCTGCTTGCATTTTTATTGACGCTTCCATTCCGGCACGAGTTTATTTCGCAGAACGCTATTCGGACTTGCTGAATGGAGGCGCGTTTGCCGAATCCTAAATCAACCGCGCCATTAGCTTTGTTAGCTTGACTCGGGACGTTCCGTGTTTATACGTTCACAGATTTGTCTCAGTTTTAGTAGAATTCAGTCTAAGAATTCACAATTTAATGAATTAACCCCTTGCCGTACTTTGACGAGTCCGACACGTGATGGAAATTACTAGTAACAAATAATTAAGTATGGATGTTAATCTGTTCTTTAAAATTGGAATAAAATTCTAATCCCTTGTTGTTAATATCTAAGCATACGAGTAAATTCAGGCACGGAATAAACATTAATGTTCTCTCCCTTCTAACAAATTATATTTATTGAAAAATTCCTAATCGCAGTGACTGTGAAGAAAATGGTACGTCAAGGGGTTAACAAATCTCGGATTTTGTTTGGAGAAGGTAGGAATGATGAACCCCAACGATTCTTATTCCATAAATACGATAGACCTTAGAATCATTAATGAAATTTCAAATTAATGAAATATAACAACGACCCACTTCTAATCAACCTTCAACACGATCTTCTCAAGTATAACAACGTAAAAGTAAATATATCAAATTCAGAGAATGACTTGATGGCAAGCCCCTCTGCAAAAACAAGCATTAATTTACAAGAATCGTCAATTCCAGTATAAGAAGCCCAGAATTATTTCAGTAAATTAATCTACGACAAATGGAACCGACAGTGGCTCAACGGAAAACGTAACAAACTCCATAAAATAAGAGATGACATAGACACCAAAAACCCAGTTCTCACTCTATCCAGAAAAAGCGAAGTCCTACTAAATAAACTAACAATAGGTCACTAACACAAGACAAATTACTATCAAAAGCTGACCTATCGCAGTGCAGCAGTTGTAACGATCGGTTAACAATTAAACGTATTATGTAGAACTGCCCTAATACAAAGGCGTTGACAGAAACCCTGAAACTACCCTCCGATATCAAAGTCTGCCTAAATGACAAAAAATACGAAGAAAATATAATTAAATTTTTGGAACAAACCAACTTATTAAAAAAATTGTAGGTAGCTGTTTCTAAAGATCAAAATGGTAAAAAGATTGTAAACTTATGTATTATGTATAAATGTACAACAAACGTGGTCACCAATTACTTCTATAAGCCGATGGGACCTTAAATAAATAAATTTAAAAAAAGAAACTCCGACTTTGTTTTTTTATTGAAGAAAAATTAGCAATCACTCTTTTCTAAATTTTAGCGACCATAGATAAGTTTAACATTTGATGGCGAACGAGAACATTCATTTGTTTATGAGATAAGTAGATTGTATATCTACGTCGTTAAAGCGAGCTAACACAAATAGTTATTATGCTTGGATAATTTTATTCGTCATTGTAACAGTTAAATTTCGTTTTATATTCGACTAATGTTTGTAACAATCTATACAACTATCGTAATGAACCATCGATTACGTTTATAGTACTTTAAAAATGTATGAACAGCCTTAAGAAAAACCAAATAAAATGCTGTACAAGACAATATTTTTAGATGGAACCAATCGTTATTATAATATTAACTTAAAGATACAGAAAATTTCAATTTGAATTGTTTCAATATTTTCTCTGTTAACAATTACTTCTATAAAACATAGAAACCTAAGCTAAATTATACATTGTACATTGTAAATACATACGTAAGCTAAATTAGTGTATCTCAGACATTATGAAATAAAATGTAAAAGATTTGGTTAGCAGAAGAGCTGTTAATAATTTGATTACCTTGTAAATAATACAGTACCGTTAAATGCATCGTACACTCATATTGCATCTTCTACTCATTGTTATTATAAACGCATAAAATTTGCAGTATAATAATAACATACGTAACAGAAGACACCAATAGCACAGCATATAAAGCGTGAATTAACTCCGCAAAATTTTAATCACAAAAGAAACCTGTCCACTTCCATGGATACAGGCCGCGGCAATTAACCAAAGAAACAGGTGAGATAAAAATACGGATGACGAAACGCGATATTTGTATTCCCAGATCAATAAGAGGTTCGCGTCGCAACGGCTACGTAACTCTCTCATTTTTCTCTCCCGTTAAATGCACGGATTTGCAAAAAAAAGAACCAGTCTACTTATTACGTTTATTCGCAGCTATCAATTACCGCACACTCGTCGAGCGCTCGCGCGTACGCAAACAAAACAGCTTTTTTTAACGTCCGATAATTCCCGCTCAACAATGTGTTCGCCTTCACCTCTGACAGGCTCAAGGATCCGTCGTCATCGGGCCCGGCGATGATTCATGAATCTCCGGCGAGGATGCGTGGGCAGCGAAACGCACGCGTGAGTCACCCGCGGAATCGCGAAATTGCGAACGCGCCCTGAAGGTACGCGCGCGCATAGCGCCGTTAGAAAGTAAACAGGTGTCAACGTGGAAACGCAGCCAGCGGGCGCGCGTACAGCCCGGCAAGAATGCACCTTGAAACGGCGCGGCAGCGTGAAAGTAAACCCAAATGCCAACGATCCAGAGATCGATAAGGCAACACCTTCGATTATCCTGCGATTTATTCGTTCGGTACATGGATCGCCGGCGGTGGGTAACACGGTGCTTCCTTTTGTACCTTGTCATTGTGCTCGAGAATTATGACGCTGCCCCGGGTGCGCTCTGTTCTGATAACTTCACTGGCAGAGAAATTTTGAAGACAATGAGTCAATCTTTTACTTTCTACAAAATGAAACTTGCAAAGGAACATACGTTTTTTGCATAATTAAAGAAACGTATGGAAGATCCTCTTCTAATTGTTATCCGTTTTTACTTCACACTTCCACTTGAACAATTATGTTTTATTAGAATTTAGGATAAGGATCGAATTTAATATTGTATTAATAATAATAAAATTAATATAATTAAGTTTATTATATGATTCTGCAAATAAATGTTTACTTTTGTTTTGTATTTTTACATTAATTATTATATGAGAAGATGCAATAATTAATATAATAGTAAAAAAATATAATAATTAATGTAATAGTAAGAAAGTATAATAATTAATATAAAAATGTAAAATATTGTATTTTAATAAGCTGATCAGTTAAAAAGTTAATAAACCTGATAGACGGTTCAAACGTTCCACATTTGTAATTAATTCTATTTCATACCTACTAGAGTTACTCCCAACTGTTGCATACAATTATTTCTTAACTGCAAATATGGTAAATTCTATTATGGAAAATAATTTTCCAACATTACAGTTAAACTGAGTATCTCTATGCGATAGAAAAATGTTCCTTATGTCTACTTTTACAAATATCAACGTATCAAGAAAAATGTAAGAACATTCACAATTTCTTTAAACGTTTTCTTTCATACTTGGCCTAAACAATTACAGCATAAACACATAAAATCCTAAACTTTAATCGCAATCGAATCAACTAAGAACTATCACCGCTTTTCCCCTAAATAACGTTCTCGTTAGGTGATCCGCCGCGTACAAAGCTCGTCACGTAACTCGAGCAAGCTCGGACGAGAACGGAAAGCGGGTCAAAGTTGACCCACGGCCGCGACGTAGCCGGGAACAAAGGGAATATTGTCGGCAAGCATCGTAACACGACGTTCGCGGCAACAAAGTGTTTCCCCGCAGAAGCAGGAAGAGAGGATTCGGTGATTATCTGTTCGCAGCGAAACGGAAAGTTCTATTCGACTTAACGCCGGTGTGCTAATACTGCTAATGGCTAATGGCTTCGGTTAGTTGAAATCGCCTTGTGGCTCTCCCGTCATGCGTGCGCCGAGAGCAGAAACGAGCGAGCCGTGGGAACCGCGTGCGCGCGCTTTAATTCGAACGGTTTTCGTTCTTTTGTTTCCCGGCCTCTTTTTTTTTTCTTTCACCGTGCTCTCCACCGCGCGTTCAACGCCGAAGCAAAATTCGCAGTTTCTCCGTTTCGGTTCCACGAGCGTGTAATAACGAGCGTTGCGCAACATTTCAGACGTTTCGCCGGTTCAAGCGCGAGTTAGTTGTAGCGATTCATTCCCCGTGAATAACGAGATGCCCGGCGACGATACAGCGCGTCGTAAATGTCTCGCGGAGCGTACCCTATCGCGGCGCCGTATGGGAACAGCCATGACTGGAACGACTCGTTCGCCGGGCGGATCGAGGCGTGTACCGGTGTGTGGTTTCGTCACGTTTCGCTCGAATTTCGACTTGACGCGAAGGATGTATCACGGGAGCATGGGAACTTTGACACGGGAACGGTTTTTCGGTGAAACTTTTCAGTAACTCTCTCTCTCGCTCTGTGATGCGGTTTCCTAGTTTCGGCTCTGAACTGGGTCAGTTTTATTTTGTACTACTGTATTTTATTTGGTACAGCCGGATTTTCGTGATTCCAGGCGGAAGTTTCGGGATCGGTTACCGGGTTTCATTATCTCACGAAAATAGTTGATTTTATTTGTTGAATAAATTGACAACAGAGATAGTAATAGGGTGAAAGAGATCTCAGTTGGATCTGTTATGCCCCTTTGGTAATTCTGATATTCATGGAGTAGACGCTTCTGTAACGATCCATTAATGAACCAATTTTTTATGAAATAAACTGGTATTTTTAAAATATTATGTACTCAAAATCTTACTATGGAACAGAATATATATTGAAACCTGTAAGCAATTTTACAATGTCTAACTTATTTGTATTTTTATCTTTGTTGTAGGTATTTGTAATTACTACTAAATCTTTCAACTATTTTTAATTTTTACTAAATCTTTTATCTATTTTAAATTTCTACTAAAGCTTTTAAACTTTTTCTAATTTCTACTAAATCCTTGTTTTATATAATTTGTAATAAATCTATTAACACAGAAAATACAATGAATTAATTCATAGAGACTTACGCTTCTCACACGGTATTTACAACATCGAATTTTTAAATATTTGTAATTTATAATAATATCTTAACACTTTACCGATCGGTCATTCGTTCATTAAAAATTAGTTCAACGTTAAATTTTCGTTTTTATTTTGATTTTATTTATTCTATTAATCGCGAAAGATATTTAATATTTAAAAAGTCATGCAATAATATTGAAGCTTCAGGTAGTACAGTCTAACACATTTATCTCGATAATAGATAAAAAATTAATGGTTACTATGACAACCGATCGGTGGAAAAAAGTCTACTTATAGGCTACCGGTCGGTAAATTGTTAAACAACTATATCCAACTACAAGTGTCAAATAACTAATAATAGATCCTTTAAGACGCGTAATAAAATTGGTCATCACACCGATAAATCAATACGAATGTTTCTATTTTATTTATATATCTCTCAACGGAGAAAATAAAATTAGATCCCAGCGGCCTGGATTTCTCGCATCGATAAATCAATAAACAACAGGTACTAAACTACTAAAAAATGGCACCCATATCGCACAATGGACGGAACTCCGTTTCCAGCCAATAACTTCGTCCCGTATATTTAGTGCTAAATTTATGGCGCCGCAATTCATGCGTCCACACCCGTACACAGAGACTCGCTCTCCAGCTCGGCTAATTAATTCGTCCGACACGCTTCCTTTTTTGACACCCGCTTTCCCGCCATATTTTCGCCTCTCGCGCGTGCTATTTCCCGCGTGCCTCGGCCCGAAGGAATAATTGAGCAATAAATTTGGTGTTTCGGACGACGCCGATTATCCGCGACGAAGCGAAACATCGCGAGGTACGGTAGCCCTCCCCCCTCGATCGCGCGATCGACAACGAAATCGCGATCGCGTGCGCTCTCTCGCGACTTACGATCGTCGTCTTACACTGTTCCGTGATAAACCTTGGCCGTTGCACCGTTACCTTTCGCGGAGGATGTGTCCAGGCGAACGTTACGCGCGCCGTTTCGCACGCGTACCACGGTTACCTAACGATGAATTCAACGACAAGCGTCCTTCGAATTTTTCGCCCGCTTGTCGCCGCCGTTCAGGAAAGCCGGACACCGTTGCGAAACAACCTCTGTCAATATTTATCGACGAGAGCGCTAATTAGTTACAAGGCGGTGAGATCGCGAACAATTTTCTGAGAGATACGCTCCATTCGGCTTTTAATAAAGGGTGTCCGAAAATTCACGCAAGATTTGAATTTTGCGCCATTTGTGCGGTAAAGTGTTGCCAACCGAAAAAAAAATACAGAACGACAGCTGACAGTTCAGGGTTATTAAAGATGGAGCGCTACACGAAAGAACAACGCATTTTTATTGTTGAGGAATATTTTGCAAATAATGAAAATTTGGCAGCAACAGAACGTTTCCCGTTTTGGTGATCAGAATTGGCCGCCCAGATCGTGCGATTTAACGCCGTTAGATTTTTTTCTTTGGGGTTTTTTGAAGTCTAAGGTTTATGTCAACAAGCCGACGACCACCCGGGCCTTGAAGGAAGAAATTGAGCGCTGTATCAACGAAATTCAGCCACATTTATGCAAAACAATCATGGAAAATTTCAACAAAAGAGTTGCGTATGTGCCAGCAAAGTTTTGGAGGCCATTTACCCGATATGCTATTCCATACATAACCCTATACTGTATACTATATGAATCAATAAAAAATTTACAATTTTTAATTATAAATCTGTGTTTTCTATCAAAATTACTTCTCGCGTGACTTTTGGGACACACTTTACATATTAAGCCTGAGTCATATGTAGGAGTTCCAGATTAATACTGAACCTCCTGCCACGGTTAAGTGACCCATTTCTCATTTGACAATTATACAAATGATTGAAATACTTTTATAAAAATTGATCAAATGTATCACATTATCTGAGCGACTACAATAATCAAAATTGTACGGATCTAAATAAATTGGATAAAAAGATTTGTGGAACGGAAAATCGACTATTATAGATCTATACAAGATTAAAAATAATTTATCAGTTTAAACAATTTCTTTGTCAGTTTGTAGGTTTAATTATTGCTTTAGAAACATTGAGAATTGAAAATTAATTTTTTCATGTTCTAATCGAGGACATTTATGTTCTATTGCTAATATTTTGAAAGCTATGTGTTAGTTTAAAAAATTGGAAAAGATTTTACCATTTGCATTGAGAATGAGCAGTTTCTGGTGACATTATATTTTCGACATCCAGTAAATTGAATGTCCGTAACAAGCACATCTACTTTGCCGGAAACCCTAAATGCAAACTGTCACAGCTGAACGGAACCAGGGCATTTCACGAACCACTCCAGCTACACTGTCGTGACTTAATAAGATTCGACACGTGCCAATTAACGTTCACGAGACAACTACACTCTCCTTAGATTGTATTATTTAGGTGATGGTCTATTTACTAGTGGAATCATGGATACAATCCCTTTTCTGGGTTTAGCATTGTTAACAAATTACATTCAGGTCATTCGGCTGTAATTATAGGATAATTCAATCTGCTAACATTTTTATATTTTCATAACATTAGCATTAAAAAGTATTTATCGTATCTATTCTATTTATTTTATTTTTATTTGTTTCATTTATCGTGCAAGGTATCTAACATTTAAACAGTTATATAGTATTATATGTTACATATTATATTATATTATATAGTATTAGAATAATAATAGTACAAGCTAATACTTTTACTTAAAGAATAAAAAATAAATTCGGTCATGGTTATGTTATAGGTTATGTTACTTATACCCTATCGCATCGGTAAAGTGTTAAGGTTTCTCAGTGGTCGCAATTTTCATAAATATTTAAAACTGCATTTCTGAATATACACAGTAAGCCAAATGACTTGTGCAAATTATAATTTAATTGGTTTACGAAAAATTTTTGAATACAGAAGTTGATAGACATTTATCTCCGTTAAAACCATGCATCTATTCTACTTAACAATTTCTCATAAAACAAACAATTTAGATATTTAACACGTGTCAGTTACGTGGTCCACCTTGTACAATTTCATTTAATTGCAACAATTACGCTAGCAATCCATTTGAACGATACGTCAGCGTATACAATTCTACGTTTAATATAATCTAGAATTTCGTGAAAGGTAGCTTTCGAATTTTTGTTGCCTTACAGCGTCTGGTTACTGTCAGATATTTTTAATCCTTCTTATATCTCGATATTGAGGGCAGTTGCAAAGTACACGTTCCATAGTGTTGTTGATGTTGCAACGATCGCAGAGATCTGGTTCCTGTCTTTTTATTAGGTGGGAGTGTGTAATACTTGTGCAATCTAATTTTAGACTAGTTTATTCCTATTCTCACCTGTCCTACAAAAAACTGAGATAAAAGAGCGAACTGTATTGATTTGCTACATTTATAACTATAATAATAATAATAATAATAATACATAACCCCATTATTAATTGTAGTAATCGTATTAAATTGTTAATAATTTGTCAGCTGTTATGAACACGATTCGTTTACAAATACATTGCTTACTGAAATGTAAATCTTCTTGTATCATTTTACAGAAATGATTTATAAAAACAAATCATCACGAATTCTATAATTTTGTAATATTTATAGTACTCTTTCTTTACTATTTTATACTATTATGCTGTCCCTAATTTCGAGAAATGAAAAGTAAAATTTAAAATGCATTACATGGCATTTACTTAGACGTAAATGTTCTTGTAACGTTTTATAAAAATTAATTATTGTTATGTATAATATTATAAATATAATAAACAATCAATAAATAATAGTTATTATATTAATAAATAAATAGTTATAATATTAATATATAATATATGTAATATACCACAAAATATATAACATAAATATTATATATATTATTACTATCATTATGATTCAACTATAATCTATACTATACGTCTATCGAGCCTCTCAAGAAACGAAAGAAGAGAAGAATGGAAAACGAAAGATGAAAAAATAATTTCGCGCAGCTCCCGTAACCGCGGAAAACGGCACCGAATAAATAGCCGCGCCGAATTTTCTGACGACGACCCAGTTGATCCGTTCGATCGCACACTTTCCGCCGGGATAATAGATCTATTCACCTCAAGGATTGCCGTCCACGTCGAGCCACACCGATTGGCATTATCTATCGTAACCGAGCATATTAATAACCTGCCGGCTGGATGGACAATGGATAGAGCTGGTAATGATCGAGGACCGAACCTGCTACCGTAATAATGGGTTGGAAATGGTTGGCAGTTCCAGAGGCGTCATGAGCACGCGCGCGGTGCGCCCGGCCGATCGGCTACGTTTCCCCGTGTTGGTTGAGGGTATGTTAACAATGGTCTCATTAAGACCGTTTACGCAGCGACTGTAAAAGTGCGCAGTGCACACAATTTCCGATGAAACGTAATTTATTCGACGAGTAACGTAAGCCGCGAGCGGGCCCGACAGAATTATTAACAGTTTTCCTATTCCCGGCATATTTCCAGTCGGATTACGTTGATTGAGTGGGTCATCGTGCCGTGAATCCGATCATTCGCCACCGGGAACGTATCACATCCAAATTCCGTAATTATAATGTTTCCAGACGCGGTAACTAAACTTTGGCATACTGTTTTCCCTTTTTAAAAAATAATAGAATGGTTTTTTTTTTAAATTGTCCAAAAATTCACGACGAATAATAATTTTACATTGGACGTGAGTTTAATTAGACGATACTGAAATAATTATTTTAGTATTAATAAGGAGCGAGTATATCAGCAAAAATCAAATATATCAGTGTCGCCTAAATAATCTCACGTCCAATGTAAAATTATTATTCGTCGTGAATTTTTGGACAATCAGTTTAATTTTGGAAAATTAGTATAAAATAATATTTCAATCAGTACAATTTCTTTTTTTATATTTTTGTGTTCTTCTCGTGATATATCTTCTTGACTTATAATTTTGCTGACAGATGGCGCGAAACAAAGTGAACTTAATGAATGTATCGAATATTTTCACTGCAACTATTAACACTTTGGTCGCGACGGAACGGAGCCATTTCAAATTGATCTTTTCATTGTCTCCGTAGCGGAGTCCTCGAGCTTGAAGATAAATATTAAATGCCTCCGCTCCGAATCTCTTGAGTACAAAGGGTGTAACTCCTTTGAGATGATTATATTGGTTTATATTTAAGGAATTGTTGAAATGTAATTATTGTTTGTAATAGCTTCGAGCACAAAGTGTTAAATTAATTGCTGCAAATACATATTCCGTAAGAATACGCTTATGAGAATACGCTTCCGTGAGAATACGCTTTTGCACTCGAAGCCATTTCAACTGCAAATAATTTTTCTGGCTTCCAGTATTTCTATTTTATATACAAAATTCATTCTGAGCATATGAAATCGAGTCTTGTAACTTATACAACAGTTACGGTTCCAACAATCATTCGAATCTAAGCTTCACGATATTTATAAAAATAATTTTGGAACGCGTTGCAATAATTTTAATGGCGCCGCGGAGTCGCCACTCGAGTGGAGAGGATTAATATCTTTGTCATTAGGAATTTACATATCGCGTAAATTCCAGAGTAACTTTTCGAATTCTCGTCGCAAATTACTTAAATCCGCGATCCGATTGAAGTAAACGGTTAGCATAGCACGTAACAATATAACCTTCATTGATAAGTTTCATTCATGAAAACGTTCTTATCGAGACCGTGCACACGCAATCGCTGAATAAATTGCCGCACACTCGGATTCCACAAACGGAAAGGATACTTCCACGTTATTTATATATCCACTACCGTCTCGTAACACGTTTTTACACTTATTAATTTCACGCCGGGTATCGTGTATAATAACAGATCAAACAAGATTCTTCGAACCAATGCTCGCTTTGCTTATCTTGGTTATTACAATTTCAAATCGTAAATGTTCCGACACTTCGGTTGCAGCAACCAGGAACTAAATAGTCTTCGCGGAGGCGCGAAGTTATAAATCGCTACTACTTTCCGGGTGACTGAAAACATAATCCATCAATCTTTTTCAAAAGTGATTTATTACCCCGAAGCAAGTTCGTGGCATTAAATATTCCCGTTCGTGCAAAAAAAAAGATTATACATTCGAACCATTTTGCAGAACCAACGACCGTCGGTAAAATCGTCGAACATTGACCGAAAAATTCATGGCTAACTGAAAAATACGTAAAACATTATCGCACGTGGGCGATAAAAATAACGAAGCTAGGACTTGTTGTTAAATGCGTCTATTAATAAAAAGAAAGACATAATGTGACTACAAGTTACAAAGAATTACATGGAAAATAAATTACGTGTACAATCATAAGCTCCGGCAACCTGTTTTGAATGTTTATATAATTTCGATCAACAAATGAACAATAATTGTGATAAACAAGATCGAGCGATTTTTTAAATGGGAGAAGATATCTGTTGAGTGAAACGTTGCGAATTCCATTGGAGATCGCTAGAAATGGACCTTTAACCTCTTGCCATACCATTTTCTTCATAGTTGCAACGATTCAATGTTTTGCGATTGTAATATTTTCTAAGAAGAAGAAGAAAGACAATTTAGATTTATCGTGTGTCTACAGTAGCTTCAATGTTTAAAGACCGATGAGAAGAAATCAGAATTTTATTAAAATTAAAACAACGGAATAGTATTCGTACTAAATAAATTATTACTCGAAATTTTCGTCGCGTGCCAGACTCGTCAAAGTACGGCAAGGGGTTAATTAAATCTTAATTGCTCGTTAAGCTTCGCATTTCGTTTGAAATTCGTGTAAAAACGCGCGGGCTGCGAGCAGCAGTTCGAGCGACCTTAAAAAACGCAGGAAAAAATAGGATGTAAAACGGGAACGACTTCATTTACCTATGCAACAGAGGATGCTCGAAGCATCCGGCGACGCTAGCACGCCGGCAAACGAGCGGACCGCGTTTTCGTCAAATCGTCCGAGGGATTTCGGGGGCAATGGCGCCGCGAGTGGACAAGAACGGCCCCGGCAGCCTCGACCGGTCGCGTTCACCGGCATTTTCTTTATTACAACGAATTTCCTGCTCGCTTCATAACGCCGAAAGGACTGACCCGATTCGCGGCACCTCGCGAGAAAGTACTTAAAGCCGGCAACACGCTCGCGACTGTCCTTGGATCACGGCCCGCTAGATCTAGAGAAACGATTGACGCACAATTAATTGCATAACCGCGAAACTCTTGGGAAACACGGAACCGGCGCGGATAATCAAACCCAGCAGATAATCAAACCTAGCAGATAATCAAACCCTCGACGAAATAAACAGCAATTGTTAGCATCGCAAGTATTTGCCGGCAGCCGCCGCGCACAGTCGCTCGTAAATTTTATAAATCACCCGCTCGGCCGGCGCATTTTGTAACGCGGGGTTATAAAGCGTTTCTTTACCTGTGAATACCATTAGCCACGCTCAAAAGAGAGTGATATATGCTCTTGTCCGAGCAATAACCATTATATGACCGGATTACATTTTTCAATTATGTTTTCTTCGACGGTGTTGCGTCTCGACGAGGCGAGAGCTATCGAGACGATAGCTGTTAAACGTTAATAGCTCGGTAACATTGACAATGGAATATTATCTGAGATGTTTCTAAATTCGAAACGCTAATATTTCTATAAATTGTGACAGAAATACGCAGATGATATACGCGACAAAATGCTATTTTATATTACAGAAACGCACGAAATTATTCGAATACTTTGACTATTATTTTTAGATCGCGAATCTTTACACTAAATAAAATGTTTGTAAATAAAGGCAAGGCGCAGGGCTTTGTAGAAATTTAATTTTTCTCTCGAAGGTTTCAAAGAGTTAAAAAAGGATGTTCTTAAATGTTTCGAAAGCTTTTGTTGCTTTGTATTTAACTTACACATTTTGTCCAGTAAATGCGTAAAATGCAAAGTATAATTATGAATGGATTTACGACAAACGTTATTGAGAACATGTAGTATGATAAATTCTGATACAATCATAAATTGAAAACATTTTTCAATTTACAATAAATCATGAATTTGTACGCAAAATAAAAATCTTTAGCATCAATTACGAAAGCAAACTGTGTGCAATGTTTAAAATTAGATATCAATGATATAACACTATTCATCAATTCTATCTCACCTATCCATGTTTGTAATAAATCATCGAATTCAAAGTTTGTTCATAAAGCATTTCCGATTATCTCTCTAAAGCGAGTACAGTCATATATGAAAATTATCATGAGACAAATATATTTGTCGAAAACCGTTGTGCTCGTTAAAAACGAACGAAAAGAAACCCGACGAGGAACGTCGACTTCGTTTCGCTATTGAATAGATAATGCTGACGCGGAGCTTCGTAAATCGGTTCGCTAAAACACGGCGCCGCGGGAATAATTCACAGAAATCGGCATAAACATCCGCGAATCGTTAAAGGGCAACGGGATGCATTATGGATCCGAATGTCAACCGACACTGTCACCGGTAATAGCCGGCAACGAGCTGTTTCGCTGACGGGCAGACCGCCGGACCGTGTTACGCGGGAAAGATTTTATTTTACAACGGCGCGTAAATTTTCGATCTCGACGCTTTAATTTTCATTGGCCCGACGACAAGCCGATTCCGGCCGCGACAGCTGAATTCGCCGGGGGACCCACCGCGAAATTGATTTTCGGAAATGCATCGTTTGAAGAGTTGCCAGGACGCGTGCACACAGAAGCGCGCGGCCGCGCCGATATTTTGCGGTCTCTTTCTGGCCCGCGGCCGCTCGCAAATTCTCCGCGAACACGAGCCAACCCGGCGAAACAGTAAATACGCGATCCTGCGTGGAATTCGAAATAGAAAAAATTACGCTGGCCACCATCGACTATCCCAACGCAAGCGCGGAAAGCTTGCCGGCCGGCAAATACAATGGTATGGACGAAACAGTTGCGTGGCCGTTGCTGGGAAAGCCATAAGCTCTGCGCAAGATTAGGCACGTACGGAGCCATTTTTGTAAGGAGGCCATTGAAGATCATCCTCGGACACCTGGATTTCTGTTACGTTAATTTATTATGTCATATATCCACGTTACTTGTTTATCTTTTACTTTTTTTATTTGCCCCCTGTTTGATTATGATTATAATTGTATTCTTGTACTGTATAACGGAGAGATCGTCTCGTTAGAAGAATGGACATTATCAGTGATATTGTCATTAAAGATCATTCTGATTTTCATTTGTAATATTGGGAGCAGTTGTCTGACTATATTGGATTTTCTTCTACACTTGTTATGCGATGTTTTATTATTTTTTTAGATGAAATGAATTTAATCCATGCTGCGACTTAAAAATGATTTATAAATGATAGACTTCAAATATTTGGACAAAATAAAGTTGATTATATACAACTTACAAGAAATAATGGTCAAATAGCATTTTATGTATAATAATTAGACTACGAGTCTTTATACAAAATTGTCTGTGTCGATTGTAAGAAACAGTGTCCTAAAGCTTCCTTTTTCATTTAACGATATCAATTAATTAAAAATCATATATCGACATCCTTAAATCCATTTAATTTTTATGCTATCCTAAATTTCATCTACTCATGCTTCATTTAAATATATAAACCCCACATTCTGCTAATAACATTAACTTTTCTCCTACTTTTAATTTTGTTAAAAACACAGTACCCAAATAAAAATAAATATACAATACCTCACAATTCATTATCCAAGTACAAATTTTTATATCCACAATTAAATTCAGATTATATGCACATTTTTAATTATAATTTGAACGAAACGCAGCTTTCCGTTTCACTTCTCGTACCGTTTTACCTCCGAGAAAATTATCTCCGCGTTATTATATTATACATGAGGCAATATAAGAGTTTGCTATTAAAACTATGTCTTTATCCGAAAGTTTCTGAAATGGCTCGGAGATACCAATCTTTATAGGGTGCTCTCACTCATTAAACTCGAGTTTTCCGTCGATAAAAAGTACGCGGTAGCTCTTTTATGAGCACCTTTACAAAACCTACAGAGTCCCATGAAACTTTGGAGGACGAGAGATTAGTTTATTATTTTATATTGTAGCGATTTACATTGCAATCGCGTGGAGCCATTTTGGCGGAATTGTGGGAAAATTCAATGTTAAATTGAATTGGTAGCTGCGCCGTTAAACAGAATTCGATTGAAACCCGAATTCGAATTTTAATGTATATTTTAGTATTTTGATTAGACTGCGGATTTTTATGCATTTATGATCAAAATTACTAGAAGAAATTCGAAACAATTGAGACTTTAAAGAAATTTAAAGGCATTGCTTGAAATTTACTGAATTTATGGCGTATTTTTTTGAAATCATAAAAAGAAGAAATCGATTTTTATCGAAATCATGTTCTCGGCAATTAATTGAGAAAATTTTTATTTTGCATGAAAATTCGCATTCTTAACTCCTTACCGTGCCATTTTCTTTACAATTACTATGACTAGAATTTTTTTCGATCGCACTAATTTCTTAGAAGGAAAGGAATTTTATATTTATTCTGTGCTTGCATCTACTCGAATGTTTAAATATTGGTGACGAGAGAATAAAGTTTGATTTTTACTTAAAGGAACGGATGAACATTCGTACACAACTGCTTATTATTATAAATCTCCATCACAATTCTGACTCGTTAAAATACATCAAGGGGTTAATTATTGTGAAAAAGGCAACTAATAAAATGAACTGCGTCGACACAGTTTAGGCAATTGCACAAAACAATTCTGCTTGGAATTACGTAAATGGAGTCACTGATGTTTATGCACATTAAACAAGCTATGAAGATTTTAATTAAGATAGATACCTTAGATAAGATTAGATATCCTTGTAAGCATATGAAACTATGCGCAGGTGATATATTTTGTTAGTGGAGAGTAAATGTGAAATCGTTATTCACAACTCTAATGTGTTATTCTCTGTGCGTGTGTGTCACACACTTTGTACACGTGCACAATTGTTCAGCAAACTGTAGATCTTTATGCATCCTAATAAAATTTTTCAAGAATTCCTGACATTTTCCTATACGATCTTACTTAACCACGTCGTCTTAACTATATGGACATATAAAAAATAGAGATTTGCAGAAACATCTGCAGTTTGCTAATCGCCCTGCGTCATGTCTTACCATAGCAACGCAGGCAGTAGTAACCCACGCATGATCTAAACGGCCATCTACTTTCCACCAAGTGACGAAAATAATTCATCGCCGGTGCTCTCAAACTGCATTGAAATTAAAACAAAAAAAACAAACTTTAGTTGTCGATCGATCGAAATTGGCGAGAACAATAACACATACGCTACTGACTATATCAACGATTTTATTAACGATCTCCTCGGGTTTTATCAACGATTTTCTCAGATTTTGTCAAACCCGACGGCTTTCCAAAATACATATATTGGGTTGTTCGGAAAGTAATTTCGTTTTTCCCAAGAAAAGACTTAATTTTTCCACAGCCAACTTCACGCTTAAGCTGCATAATCATTATATATTTGGACAACTGATATAGTAAGTCTTGTTTGCTAAAAATTTTGTTCGATTCTTTGCAATAGTTTTTGTTTAGTAATCTATTGTGTTTCATTTCCACCAAGAAAAAAACGAAGCGACTTTCCGAACGACCCAATAGTTTCTTAGATTCATCCAAACGTTGTGCAAACAATTTTTAACTGCACAATAAAAAGCGATGATGCTGACAAGCGCGTAAAATAGCGTACGGTGGATATTGCGCGCAGTAAAACAGTGTGGCTGACAGAAGTTTAATACCATCTCCGTCTCCAATAGTTATGGACGATCGAATTCCAAGTAAAAAAGGTAAAACCAGTGAATTTACGGTAAAAATAATTGTAGATCGTTAATCAAACAAGCCACTCTCACACTAAATCAACGATATTGGCGATTACGTTGTAAATTATACAATCTCGAAAGTATCTATGCTACGACAAAATTTATACCACATATATATCATAGGAAAATGAAACCTGCAGTTATTGCATTAATTATACACTTCACTAAGTATAACGGCGACGCGATAATTAGCAACAAGGCACTTTCACATTGGATCATAGGGAAAGTCTGGCGACAAAATAACAAATTGACGAAACGGCAGCTTGAACTACCTGTCAGATCTCTCGTCAACAGACGCGATTAAAACCTATTGTATTTTAATTACACTAATCACTGAATAGGCGAAGCGGCCGAGCAGCGACGAGAACACTTACACCTGATACGTTCATCTGTACTTTCGACCGACGCGAACGCAGCCGCGAAACAGGGAGGTTCGGCTCGTCGGCCGAACCGTCAGGCTGAAAATTGTTTAAGATAATGACATTGCCGAGGCCGTTTACACGTAGCTGCATGGGAGTCGTACGCGCGAGCGCGCGCGCCAGACAGTCTCCATGCACACAGGCCAGCGATATTCTAAGAGCCTCCTTGCCCATTGTACAGGCCATCGCGGCTAACTGGCATGCATGTGAATAAGTCCCGATTATTCGAGAGGATGAGTAACGTCGACTGTTTTGCATGCGAAACCGGACGCCTCGCGCGTTAAACGACGCCAAGCGCCGCGATAGCCGCGATAACCGCGTCGCGGCGCGGCATCTGCGATGTCTCTTAACGATTCGATTATTTAGACGTAATGGCAACTTTTTCGGCATTTCCGTGGACGGGTGAGCACGTGTGGGCGCTGGGCAGAGTGGAATGGAGTGTGTTTGTTGCTGAAAAGATGGCACGAGTTCTATCGAAGGGGTAAGGGGTTTATCCTGCGAGATCCACCCAATCGTGTTTCTTGTTCAGCGTGTAACGTAGACAATAGTAATCAGAAGTCTGGGCTGAAAACAGGATGAAAGAGGCTAGTTTGTTTAGGTGTCTGGTTGGCAGATTTCCTCCACGTTAATAAAAAGAAAAAGGCTAGTTTGTTTATAATTGACCAAGCTCGTGTCCCTTGTTTTTTGCAAAGCAAATAATATGTAATAGGTCGGAATTGTTTCTGCTAATAAGGGAAACGCGTTTAGGCTACTTCGACGAGGGCGTTGGTGGAATCGGTCAGACACTTTTCTCTGTGCCATCTTTCAACCCTTTGCAATCGAGTGGCGCCACTGCGGCGCGATTAAAATTCTTGTAACATGTTCGAAAATGATTTTTATATATATCGTCAAATCTTAGATTTACAAAAAATTGTTGAAAGTGTAACTGTTCTATGAGTCGCGAGACTGAATTTCATACGCAAAGAATGAATTTTGATAAAATAGAAATACTGGAATTCAGAGAAATTATATTAGAATTTAAATGGCTTCGAGTCCGAAGGGTTTAGCAACGGACAGTAGTTAGTGAACGCGATATTGCAGATGTTTGGAGAAATTGGTTATTTGTAACATGAAAATTTAACGTTTCTTCATCGCGATTATGCGCTTAAAGAGCAGCTAACTGGTTAAGAAGGATATAATATGTTTACTATTGTTTCTCAAATTATATATTTTGTAGAAGTGTTCTACTTAAACAAAATATGAAGAAAATCAAACATATGCATAATTATAGTAACTTATATAATTTTCGAAGAGACTACGACTGTGAATTGGTTAACCAGTTAGTCAATTTTTGTCCTGCTCATATTTGTCATAAATACATAAAAGCATGATTTGAGTAGCGATCTTATTTAATTTTTATTGCTCCAATATTTACATTAATTACAATATTAATATTGGCTCTATTAATATTGGTATTAACAGTTTCTTCATAATCATGTATTTATTTGACACTTGAACAATGACCCTAATAAATAAAGAAATGTTATAAAGGATGTACAACTGTATTTAAATGACTGTTGCCAGTCTCTTATAGTTACATACTGCACTAATAACATCTAAAAGCTACGAATAGCATTACAAATATATGAATATTGCAGGCACATATTATACAAAAGAAAATATTCTTTAAGTAAAAATAAGGAATTATTTACGCTTAAGATAACGACATTAAATATCAGAAAGGACATTCGCGCAATACATTTGAACGTTGATCGTCCTTTAATAATACATTTATTTCCTTCTGCATAAAAATTCCTCCGAAAAAAGTGTTCGGCGTGCACCGAACGCACGAAGTTAAATATGAAACGAATTTGAAATTCTTGCGCGATGAGCAATTCTTATCTCTATCGGTGCTGTAAAATGAACTGAATGGAAAGCGTTAATGAGATTTGAATGTCCCTTTGCCGGTTACTCGATGCGTGAAGTTAATGGATTCCCGTTAAGAGGTTCAAAGAATCGAAGAGTTGAACGGCCGCCGAAGAGTGTGTGTGCCTCACATACAGATCGGATTAAACTAATTTGTTCTGAGACAAACCGTACGAGCTTTAATAACGAATGTTTTACAATGGACACGAGGCAGCACATCGACTGCGAGAGACACGAACTAATGGAGGAATTATGAAAATTGCAATAATGCTATCTATACGATCCTTTCTGGTACCATTTTGATCATTTTGAATTATATCTAACAATTAAATTTTAGTTAGAATTATAATTATAATTCATAACATTTTTAATATAATTTAATAATTATAATTATAACTATAATTATAATTATAACTATACTTATCTTATAATTATACTTCTTTTATAATTATAATTGTAATAAAAAATTATATTACTACATACACTTTACTAAAGAATGTATGTAACCACTAAAACTATTGTAGGAAAATTTGAATTCGTATAAATATTTACACTTATTCTAAATTCATACTTTTATATTTATTTAGTACAAACTTGCATTTATTGTACTATAAATTGCACAAAGATCCTAACAATAACATAACTTACTCTTACAATGTATAAAATAAAATTCTCTCGTCCAAATCGATTTTTCATAAAGCCAATGCGTTCGATTACATTAAATGCATTACCTTATGAAAAAATGGCTTCCTCGTCGACCAAATAAAGGTGCTCATTTCTTTATAAACTGACTTTCTCACCGATCAAAAGTGTCTGTACATTAAAACGACTGCAAGAGGCTCGATCGCCGAAGCGTTTACAGTGAGTCACAGCTTCTTCAGCGCCAGAACACGCTCGAACTTGTAACAGAACTTATTTACGTTGCCACTTAATAAGTGAAAAATAGCATACAGTTTAATCCGCAGAATGTGTTTCGCCGGCGTGTAATAATCGTCGGAGGATCGCGTTCCTGAAAAAAAAAGTTCGCCGGTAAGGCGAATATGGGTATAACTTTCGTCCTCGAGGACGGCCGCTGTAAATCAGCGCCATTTATAAAGATTATTTTTAGCGCCCTCTTTTAACGGTGCCGCGGTTGCTCCGCGCCGACAAAAATATTATAAATATCAATGAGACGTTTACTAGGAACGGGGAAAGCCGGGGCGCGACCATAATGCCGTGGGACCACCTTGCCGGCCACTACGCGTATTTGTATGCGTATAAGAACGGTATCAAGCAGGATGAAAAAGAACCGGCCATCTTATAGCGGACCCCCGAGGAAACGGAGATAATCCATCGCGTGACATCCCGACATGGATACGAAAGGGAACCCGTTTGTTCTACCTGCGTTTCCTTCGGTGCACTGACAAATTTGTCAGGAATGCCGGTTCGTCGCACACGCGTGCCTATTGTTCCGCCGAGCATAGCTAGAATTATTAAAATATGCAAGATAATGACTTTATTGCCCTACATTATTGTGGGGTAAAATAATGTAGGACAAGATAATGTAGGACAAAATTACTATACAGTGAAATATCCTTTGTTATACGAAAATATTTTACCACTCGTAGTTGTTGTTTTCTAAAGAAGAATAATAAGGATATTCGAACGTTTTGTTAACATGTTTTACATGTTATGCTCTGGCATCTATTTATCGACGGTTGGTTAATACTTTTTTAATTGATGTAATACTTTTAGATAATACTTTCGTAATTGCAATTGATAGTCAACGAATCATTTCGAGTAATATGATAATTGTTGTTAGAAATGTTACTTAAAGAAGACTTTGGAGGTTCATTTCAATATAACACAGTCATTTAGATGAGACTAAATGTGATAATTACACTGAGGATTGATTTGATAAATAAACTTTTTGATTTGATAAAATGTTAAATAATGTATACAATATAATAAGTACAAAGTATATAATATAAAGAATTTTAAATAACTTAAATAAACTACGTGGACCATAATTCGTTTTCTAATATAGAAAAAATTGTACTAGTATCGTTGTTAGTATTGAATAATTGTTAACAATTATTTACTAAATCATTAAAAATTAAAAAAATGAAGCATTCCATTTCCATAAATAACTGTTATTTTGGAATTTGCATATTTTATTATATTCTAATAATAAAACAGATATTTATACCGCATTGTCCAAGCTTTCCATACACTCTCTCATATTATTAGAAATAATAAAAATATTACAGAGTGTAAAAGCATTGTTAGTATCATCTGTACTATAGATTCTGTTGGAATTTCAACGATGACTACCGATGGAAAACAGACCCAGCGAACTGTTTTATGGCCCTTTATGAGGGTGAGCCGTTGGCGACGAAGGCCCACGGATTTTTCAGTTCAAAAGCAGAAACCGGACCGTGAGGTTGCCACCTCTATTACTGTATATATTTTTCTCTGTATATGTAGTTCTGTTATACATCACTTATTCTACTGGATGCGCGAATGTTCTGAAGTATTAAATCGAATTAAAAATAAAGTGTATTAAAGTTTTAATTCAAAACCATTCAACAGATTCTATAGTGTAAAATGTTGACAAATTGCTTCCCAACTTATGAACAAGTGGTCCCGATGGGTGTCGACGATATGAGTTCCGTGCTCCCGTTATCAGCGTTATAACTCTGTCATCAAAAACCAATGAAAAAGTGATCTCTGCCATATTTACGACGTTACCATGGAGATCATCCAGCCATGCAAAACGATTCAGTTGTACACAATGGTTCGAAAACAATAAATAAGTATCTCGAAAAGTATTCTAAAAAGGAAAATCGTTCCTTTCATTTTCATATCAAAAATAGAAAATACAAATAGTACCGAATGCATTTGTATCATAGGCTCGGATAAATAAATGAAAAGACGATTTTAGACATTCTACAATGATCTAGATTCTCTAGCATATACAAAAAAAACTCTAGTCATTTACATCAGTTTTAAAAAAAGTTATGCCGTTTTAAAAGATGCATGGATATTTTTGCTACTAACTGTATGTATATAAACACTAGTATGGGTCATGCGAGACCCGACCACTGGCCGCTATGAAGCTCTATGCGAGAGTGAAAGTGGAAATTTTTAAACATCTATAGCATTCGCGGATTTATTAAAACGATTAACATGTTATAATAAATTGTTACTAGTGCAAAACACTTCGTCCTTGGTCGAATTTTTATAAAGTAACCTATAAAAAGCAGAATCTGCATAAAAATACAAGATAGTTTGATAATTATAGTCTGTTTAATCTCATTCCGGACATCTAAATGTCACTGGTTGGGTAGATTAATTTTAACTAACTAATGAATTGTAAAATTGATTGGTTCGTAAATGATACTATATCTACACCGTTTATATTTAATTTCAATAATTGGGATACATCAGTACCTTTCACTTACAATTATCGCAATTATAAAACCATTCTCCCGCGGACTTAAAAAACAGAGTGGTCTCTTACGAAACACATAAATCGACAAATAATTAACTAATAACTAGACTGTGAATTTTACATATTTATAGAAAAATGGGGTAGTTGCAATTAAAAAAGAAAGACGCGTTCAAAGAATCTAAAAATGTCAACATATTATGATAATTTCAACCCATTAAAGTTATTGAAGAAAGAAAGAAAGAACCTGTTATTCAATCTATATCTATGTAAACACATAAGTAATTAATAATTAGATTGCGAATTTTACGTATTTATGAGAAAATAAGGTAGTTGCAATTAAAAATAGTAGACGCGTTCAAAGAATCTAAAAATCTCAACACATTATTTTCAACCAATTAAAGTCATTTAAGAAAGAAAGAAAGAGAAACATATCTCTATTTCGCAGAAAAATTTACAATCTAGTAACAACATTTAGTAAAAATGAAAATAGGACAACGAATGGTTGCATAACGGTACGTCCTACAGTAAAATGAGCGACAAATTTCTTCGATCGGTGACACGGCGCCGCGCCGGAAATTTCAAACAGAGACATCGGTTCGCGCGGAAAAGAATTCGTTTCCGCGGGCACAGCGTTTTTCTTTCTGTGGAAGCAGCGGAGCATCGATCTCCGGCAGCGTTCGCCGGAATATTAAAAACTGCCGGGCAAGCAGAAGGAAACGGCGGGAAACGGAATCGATGAAGACGAATCGGCCCGGCCCGGCCCGGCCCGGCTCGGCGCGGGCGACGGCGGCGGTGATATTAAAAAATGCCCGGGGTTAAGTGGTGTAATTTTATTTACCCGAAGGCACGCCGGGGTTCGAGTCGTTTCTCAGGCTTAACCAGACGCGGTCGTTATCGCCAGCTTTGCCTCGAAACAAAAGCTCGGAAAAGTGGGCGCGCGCGGGCAGATGGAGAGGTGGCAAGAAAAAGGGAGATAGATAACGTCGAGGGCCATAGACGGAGAGGTAGAAATAGAAGAAGATTCCTTTTGAAACTGCCTCCGCCCCTTCACCCCTCTCTCTCTCTCTCTCTCTTTTTCTCCTTGAGCCTCGCGACGAAACGCCGCGGAGATTTTCCGACATTTTTCCGCCGTCCTTTGTTCGCCGTAAAGTATCCCAGAAATAATTTCGAGACAACCGTCTCGTTTACTTTTCCTACCGCCGCCGCCGACGCCGCCGCCGCGCGGCTTGGTTCAGGCTCCGCCGAATAAATATGAGAAAGCAGTTTTTTCAATGAATTCCCGCGCATTGTTGTCTGCGGCCGAAGGGAAACGCTCGACGCAATCTTATTTATTTTACCCGGAGACACTTCTGCGCAGAATGCCGTGCGACAAGTCCCCCCCAATTAGAGATTAGCTTTTATGAGGTAACAACACTCTAACGGTGCAAGGAAATCGATTTCCTTCTTTTAGTTCCTTAACCTCTGTCGCGCGCACCGTTCCCGATTCGGAACTTCGTCCCAAATGTTCCATCGTTTGACACCAGGTCTCGTCAAAGTAACAGTTTTTTTATTTATAAGTTAGTTTGTTAGTTATATTCGCAAGCTATTTATTTAACCAGTTAACTGCGGCGAGGTCTTTGCAAAGCGTTCGCCAGTGTGTGTCGCGATGATCAAGCGATGACGATGTAAGTTATGAATCCAACTCAAATTATTTATAATTTTCGTTTGTTTGTTTCATTACGTCTTGACCTCTAAGCATTTTAAACGTATTAAAATTTACGAATACAATTTAGTTTTTGCCAGAATTACAATTTAAATATCAAATTGTATACAAATTTTATTCATGACGGATATAATCGTCGTGACACAAAATTCTGCCACATCTTCGTGACGGATATAGTCGTCAAACACACTTAACTAATACAATTGAAGAATAAGCATACTGACTTCACACTTGATAAATTGTGTCCGTGTTTTTGATACAAAATGAGAACTTGTAATACTGATTTGCTTTTAAAAAATTGAACGACAAAGCTGAAAAACTTGTTAATTATTCTCTCAGAAAATATTCTCTCAGAAAGATTAAATCATTTGTTTAGTGCTGGAAATATGCCCTTAACATACATGTAAGCAATGCCTGCAAATTGTGTGCGGTAGCGTGTTTCTTTTTGGGACTATTTTTCACTTCCGTTTGAGCTTCGCATCAAGTACTATCGTAAGAACGAGTGTGGTTCCAATCTTTCTATATGCACATACACTATATTCAAGCATTGTTGTATATACATTATATAAATAAATAATCTCAACAATTAGCAATTACCTATAAAAGATTTCCAGTCGGTATCTATTTCTTAACAGTTCAGCGAAGCGTTCCCTTTAACCCCTTCCCGTACTGTGACGAGCCTGACTCGTCATTGTGATTTCTAACAATAACCTGTTAAGCAAGAATGTTATTTCGTCTTTTTAAGTCGAAATAAAATTCTGCCTTTTTACCGCTAATATTTAAGCGCGGAAGTGATTGCAAGCACACTATAAATATTGTTGCGGGCTTCGGGAACCTCGTCCGGTTCCCGTCGCCCCGTTTGCCCCGTTTCACGTGTTCGCGGCATGATTGACTATTTATTTTCACAGTTTTACAATTATACAATTCAATATACAATATCGGTTAAATAATTTCAATGTCACGGGTTTGCTGTCAAATCGCAACTGCCCAAGTTCAGCTCGGTCAGAAGACCCTGAACCATGTTGCCGTCTTTTATTTCAAGGGAGAATTCCAAGGCGGCACCGGTCATCCATCCGGTGCTCGTAACAATATTAATTTTATTTCCCCTCAAGAAATTATTCCAATCGAAAATTATTTAATCGTTGTAACTGCGAAGATAAAAGTACTGCAAGGGGTTAATCAAGAGACACCGGCTCGCAAGCGACACGAATCTCTTTCACGTATCGCCAGAACTCCGCCCATTTTTTCCGCTAATTATCAGTTACGCCAGTCCCGCTGATTGAAACCGCCCGAGACGCGGCTCGCGAATTAGCACCGGCGTACTAATCAGATTTTACTGGTGTTTAAGGTCAGTGCCGCGCGTGAACAGTTATCCGTATCAATGACAGGAGGCATCTAATGCGTTGATAAAATGATAGATTGCGGCGCGGCAGCTGCACCGTAATAAATCCTGAGCCTCGAGTGCTCGATAATGAAATTAATTTTGTAATAGCGCTGGTCTGATTCATCGTTTTATATTCCGTCGGTTTGCAAATTGGTGATGCAATTTGCGCTGTGCTCGTTCTTGATAAAACGATTCCCGTTTACACGTGGCTTTCTTCAAAATTGTGAATGACGTCAAGAGTTTGCGCGATACGTTGCAAACGAGAGATTACGTGTAATATTAAAGTATAATTTTGATTAATGAAATAGATATGAGAAGTTCAGATTTAATTATAATTTCAAGCAGCTTAGATTCTGAAAATCTTGGTAAAAATCAGTTTATATAAATATGTAATAAATGTCGAGTTTTACGAACGACTAAAACGGGTTGTATGTTGCAGTTGATGTGTCTAAGAAAAATATTTGGTGGAACTGCGACTTCAAAAATTTTAGTAAAATGAAACTAGAACTTTAATATTTGTCAAATTAAATTATTGGTTTAATACGTCTCCAATATAATTTAACCCTTTGCACTCGTATGGTGACTCGGAGGCACCACTAAAATTCTTCTATCATGTTCCAAGATAATTTTTATACAAAAAAAGGTTAGATTTAAAAAATTGTCAAATAGTGAAACTATTTATATGAGTAACAAGAATCAATTTCTTATGCATAAAAATGCACTTTGTTACATAGGATAGAAATACTACGAGCCAGAAATTTTACTTCAGATTTACGGTTAAAATAGCTTCGAGTGAAAACTAAATGAGTTTCTATAAATTACTCATGCTGTAGAAATTCTTCTCTAATCCTATTTTATAAATCACTGTGTAAACATTTGGGCAATATAAATAAATTGACACACACGTTACGTCTGTGTCGATTGTTAGAAACAAGTACAAGCGAAAATCTAATTAAGTTTCAAGTAAATAGAAAATAGTAAATTAATGTTCTTAATTTTTTACGATCGTATATCTATTTTCAGCCACCAAAGCTATTTTTACATGAAATTAAAACATAGTATTGTGTCACAGAATATCTAAATTTTAAAACAGAATTAATAAACTTTGTTCATCCTCATAATTCTGCATATTACGTATTACTGTTCATTAAAAAAAAAAAATTAATTCCAACCAGCATAACACCTATAAACTTAATACAACCACGAAAAATCAAATTGAAATAAAACTTACAATAATTTAAATAAAATTAACAGCCAATCGATTAACAATATTGTAATCCCGGCGAAACGTCAAAGAAATTAAAAGATTCCGAATCAAATTCGCCCTCCTTGAAAATACATATATCTTGGGGCAAGAAAAAGCCGGCGCCGTGGTGGAAGCGCGACGAATTCCGAAATCGCGGGGCCGTTTAAACGCGTGCGTTTACACGCGCGCCGTAATCCGTGGAATAAAAAGACGCGGCGGCTGCGGCAATTTAATTCAACGGACCGCGAGGATCCAGCGCGTTTGCTTCGAACAAGAAATCCGCTGGCAAACGAGCGACGCCGAGGCTTACGCAAACGGTAATCACGGCAAAGTGATTCACTCGTCCCTCGCGACTTTAAAACGTTAAGACGGGCACAAGGTTACAAGCCCGGTATTATCCTCCGAGGCGATCTTTCCAAGTTCATTAACGTGTCGTACGTGGGTTAAAACGAGTCAACCGGCGCGACGCGGGTACGTAGGCAGCCAGACGAACGGTCGGCCGCGGCTCGCACGCGCAAAACCGAAAATCCTCGACGACTGTGCTGCGAGACAGTTTTGCGATTTGGCGAAATCGCCGCTCAAATTTTGTTAACACGTTGAATGCCACGCCCATTTTACAGGAATTGTCCGTGGCGCCATGATAAATTTTCTATTATGACACATCGGAACGTACGCACATAATAAAACTATATTTCATATATAAATAAAACTATTTTCAGATGTTTTATAAGGCATTCATTTCCTCACACCACTACATCAACGATGATAATAATAAAAAAATTATAAGTATTGTCATTTGTTTAAATTATATATATTTTCATCAATCTGAGCGCGCCGGTCACCGGCGGCCCCCATGGCGTCACTGCCAAGTTCAGTGCCGGTCACCGGTGACCCCCGTGGCATTCAACGTGTTAATACGAGATTCGGTTATCCGAACTAATTGTGACAGCACGAGTGTTCGAACAATTGCGCAACTACTTAGTTGACAGTTCAACTCCTTGTCGTACTTTGACGAGTCCAACTCGAGATGGAAATTACTAGTAACAAATAATTAAATATGTATGTTATTCTGTTCTTTAAAATTGGAATAAAATTCGGATCCCTTGTTATTGTTTCGCTTCAAAATACAATTCTATGACCTGGTCAACATAAATCCAGCCGTAGCATGCAGTTCTCTGAAAAGTCGTTACTTCAAATAAATTTTTATCTCTTTATTACATTATGACCAGCAGCTGCTCACCAACTGTTAGGCTACTACCGCGTTTAGAAAACTTTCATTTCGTATGTCCTGTGCAAGTCGAGGTATTTTTCCGGGTTTACTGCCTGCTACGGTCAAATCTCGAGACATGCGGATCGCACGTGCGTACCGTTCCGGGGTACGGTTCATACCTGGAGGTCACCAGTACTCTGGACGGTCACCTCTTCCTTCTTTCCTTTTCCTTCTATCTCTTCACCTATTTCTTGTCTCTACTCTGGCAATAACCAATCATGCAGGACAACCATTCCCCTCTCTCAATTTAGAAATTTATCATCAGCAAATCCGCTTGTTCCACCAAAAATGCACGCCCATACCGAATTTACCTCGGAGCAAAATAGCATCTCACTCGACACTCTCGCAACACAATCTCCAGTACAAACATACACTTCATACGAAATTCATTAGTCTAGACATCATTATCATCTGTTAGTTATTCGCGGCATCATAATCAATTAATAATAGTCACAGAATCAACGTCGTTTATAGTTTTGATATTGTTGTTAAGTGTTATTATAATAAAGAGTTTTATTACGTTTACATCCACCAATTCTATCATCCTTGTCATTCGAAAGAATCACCGGGAACCGCGTACCATCAAGATAATCGTGTGTGCGCGGATAAACAGTTATTAATATGTAAGCATTCAAGTAAACAGGCACGGCATAAACATTAATGTTTCGTCAACCATAGGAATTTCATAAAATTAATGTTTTATCAGTTACTCTTTTTACGTTCTTAGGAATCCTAATGTTTCTGGGATCTCGATAAAATTAGGAAAATATAATAGATTAGCGTCAAGATAAATTTTCACATCCGAGAAGTATGGGTGATCCATATATGGATGATGTGGCAATCGGGGTCGGAATGCTAGATTTGGTCTTGACTGATGTGCACAATAATTGTTTATAATATATTATATACTATAATCTTTGTATTAGCGTTATATACACCCTATACAATCTGTTACGTTCGTGCATAAATAATTGCTTAATTTCAAAGCAAATATGTTCCAGGTTAAGACACATTTCCTGAGTTCATAACGAGTTCGTAACTCGAAGCAGAGAAAATGTTTGTAAAGGAAACAGCTACTTCGAATGGTCTCAGAAACTCGATCGCGAGTCATTTTTGAGATCCTTGTATGTTTTGACAAGTGTTTGTATTCTCAGTGTCTAGGTTAACAAAGACGTTCGCTTCCAAAGTCCTTTCAGCTCCTACTACTGTTGTCATTAAGCAAACATAACCCGTTTAACTTCGTTTATTTACGATTCTCTGGATCACGAACACTGCTGGCAATTGCAGTGGCAACTTCCAGTGTTCCGAACGCCCCTCTGTAGTTCGCAAGCGCGACAGAACTTTCGGAACGGCCTAATATAAGAATGGTAATGCGGCGCGGCAGATCTCGGTGCAGCGACTTCCTCGGTGCATTCTGCCACCCGCGAGCGTTCCCAGAGCACCGCGGTAATCATAAATCGCGTCTACGAAAGAAGTATCACGATGGAAAAGCGCAATAAGACTGACAGAAAGCGTCCCGTTGCCGGCGCGCGGAAGTCGTGGAGCGTCGCGCCGAGTCGCACGATGTTAATTTACTACACGAGGAGTCAAAGTGATTCGCGGCTCTCGTGCTGTCCCGAGAGACGGCAGTCGGCTCGACCCCCGGCTACTTTATGATCCGGCCCGAGAAATTTATACGCCGGAAAATTTCCGGAAAACGCGGAAACACGAGGGGGGGCTCGGGGCAGGTCGACGGGAGAAATCGATGGACGTGGAGGGGAATTAATGGCGGCACCGCACAATGGTCCCAAATACTGACAACGCGGTCAGAACCCATAAAAATGAATTTCCTCGCAGATTCATCTCAACCCTTTACACTCGAACGGCGACTCTGAGGCGCCGCTGGAAATTCCCGCACCATGTTTCGAAATAACTTTGTCAATGCCAAGCTTGTTTATGTTAGAAATGCTGTCGAATGTTCTATGTACAAGCTACAACTCATTAACCCTTTGAGGTACTTTAACGAGTCAGACTCGTGATAGAGATTTATAATAACAGGCAGTTATATACGAATGTTTATCCGTTCCTTTAAGTAGAAATCAAATTACTCTCTCGTCACCAATATTTAAACATTCGAGTAGATGTAAGGACACAAGAAATATAAAATTCCTTTTTCTTCTAAGAAATTAGTACTATCGAAAAAATTCTAGTCATAAGAATTTTAAAGAAAATGGTACAACAAGTCATTGAAATAGCTGCGATTGCAAAGCACGTTGTATTAGGTCGGAAACTGTGAAACAAGCGCCGCAGCTGAACACAGACTAAACAAAAACTCCCGTTTCATAGTTTCCAATCTAATACTATGATTTCTTTTACAAGGAAGTTAATTAATGCTTGTTTATGCTAAGACGAACGATTTATATTTATTGTACTATGCCAGCGTTTACTTCCACGTTTATATATTGATAATAAAAGGTTAGAATCATATCTTGATTTGAGATTAACATTTAGGAGATCAAGTTCCACGCTATAGAACAAGGAATTTAATCGAAATACTTGTCGAATTAAATTTTATTCGAATAATATCCAGTTCTGTTCTGATACTCTGGTAATTATATTGTATTTCAATGAGATAGTAATTCAACGACATAATCCGAACCTTCCAGGTTAATTAAATTGTTAATTATTTTAATCACGAGTGTAACTCAAATGCGATACAATTGAAACAAAATGTAATTAAAATACAACGTAATTGAAATACAGTTTTTCATATCGCAGCCAAGGACTTTGAAGAAATGATACATTTTTGTGTTCTCATTTCGCTATTAATTTATGATTTGTTAATTCGTAATTCGAATTCAATTACATCCTAATCCGTAATGAATTATGACTGCAATTACGAGTTACATCGTGATTTAATTAAACGGAGATCTGAACAAATTAAAATGCGATTCTATTACTTTTGAATTATAATTTCGTGATTAACTGTGACGCTGTGTGACTCTGGATTCAAATAATTCGATCAAGTAATATGAAGTCAAAAATCATAATTCGATCATCAATTTTTATTTAAATCCTGGACGTTTTTACAGTTTTAGTTTTTCGAGATATGGGTGCACCGTGCAGCGCCGAAAACGGAAAAACCGAGACAGCGAAACAGAAGTACGAGAATGACAAAGCGACGGGGTCCGAGGGGATCGGGGCAAAGGGTTCGAGCTTTCGGGGAAAAAAAAAAAAAAAGAAATGTAATCGGACGAGATTTACGCGGAATAATTCATCATCGTGACAACTTCCCCGCGGACTGGCCGAGAACGCGGCGCGCACGAGGTGTTTACTTTAAATTGCTTCACGATTGATGCGCCTGTGCCGGCGCGGATTTATGAATGCGTGTTATTCGGGTTGATTTAGTGACAAGGGTCCGCTGAAATTTCGTTCTCACGGCGCGGTATAATACGCCCGGGGAGGATTAAACATTCGCCGGCGTTCCGATGAATTTTTAAACGGCGCGTAAAACGCATAAATTGCTATGAGGAATGACAGAAGCAAGTGGGACAAGATATTTCCTGGCTGTCGGGCGGGTTTGATGCAATTTAATTCTCTGCCGTTGCAGCCCGCGCCGCTTTGACGAATGTACCCCACTTGAAAAAATAACCGCTTTGTCCCAGTTCTTTCCTTGTTTTCTATAGCAGAAATAACTAGAAGGCGAGTGTCACAGAGACGAATTTGTTTCCTTTGTCGCGACGCTCTAAGCTGAGATTGTTGAATCTTTAGATCGGTAATGGTCGCAGTTACGCAACAGATACTTTCCCCGCGAATTATTCCGCGATTGTTCGGATATTTTTACAATACTGAATTTGTGCCCTTAGCGCGACTTCCCTTTGTCGTTCAATTCATTTTTAAACGAAATTACATTGTCGGCAGCAGAATTATTATTCGAATTGTTGCGAATAAACGTCTGTTTATAATAATTATTCAAATTAACTAGTTTGAACTAAATCTATTTGGTTAAAATTTTTCTGGTCGAAAGTAGATAGAAATTATTTATCTATTTAAAGAAAGAAATTGACTCTTTAGAAAATTATTCCTGTATTCTCTTCTATATGCTTATAAATATAATCTGTATTTATTATATATAATTATATTCTTATAAATTTAGTATTATCAATTTCTTCTAAATCGAAACAAAATTCTTCTCTTCTCAAAATCTCGAAACAAAGGTATAAATAAAGATGTACATGAAACAAAGATCGTCTCATAAACATCGTAACGATGAAAAAGGGGTTAATAAAAAGGGGTTTGCAACGGGTTAATAAAATCCAAAATATAACGAATCACTTTTCTTTGAACTTCAATATTTCCAAATCAAGCTTTCAAAATGTGTATCACGAAATACACTAACTATTAATCCATTTACTCAATGTATCGTTTCGTTGCTTTTCAATTTCAATGCATCGTTAACATTTCCCAACGTACTCCTATCATTCGCATGATATTATTAATGCAGATTCATATAATATTGCGAATAATTCACATTCCGCAGATTGATTCTTACCCTCGAGCGTTCTGTACACACGACGCTTCAATTTCTCGCTCGCATCGGATTGCAAACAACTCGATTTCAATTAATATAATATCGGTGCACGGGAGACCTCGTTCGACTGTCACGTGTCCGTTAACCGCACTTCGATCTTCATTATTTCGTGTTGCTCTCTTTTTAACGAGCCGGTCACGCCGTGGTTTTCTTCTGCTGGAGCGCATAATGAAGAGGCGGCCTCGTGTGGACGGATGCAGAACAGAATTAACCACTTCGCGCACGGTAGGCGGCCCGCGCCTGCACAAACGCGTTTGATAGCTGTCGACCGTAGTCATCGTTCCCGTCGAAAGGGTTGAATCGTGTGAAACTAGGAGAGTTGAATCGATACGAGGAGATGCTGACAGATAATCCCCGTAGGAATGTTCTTGAAAATATGTACCGCGAAATCCTTTGACTGTAGTTTTTCAAGAACTATTAACTTGTAATTATAAGAAGATTACGCTTGTGTATTCTGGGCAAGAAGCAGAGTAAAATGTTAAGCAAAT
This sequence comes from Augochlora pura, assembly GCF_028453695.1. Classification (NCBI taxonomy): domain Eukaryota; kingdom Metazoa; phylum Arthropoda; class Insecta; order Hymenoptera; family Halictidae; genus Augochlora; species Augochlora pura. The sequence goes on from NC_135779.1 coordinate 11,681,464, forward strand.
CTGGCAAAAGAACAATAAAAAAAAAAAAAATTATAGAATCCTGTGCGCTTTCAATTTAGAAAATTAATATATATTGTTTTATTAATTTTTCTTATAGAAAGGTTACTATAATTTCTGTATATAAAAGAAACTAAAACTGTCTGAAGAAGATATGAGGATTTTCTACGTAATCTACTAAATAATGTTATTAACTTCTCCTAAGTTAAGATAAAATTTGACTTGTCTGTTATCAAAATCTGTACGTACGAGAAACGAAAATAACCTCATTCTAATAGCGAAATTATTAAATACAAAAAAGTGCTAATTAGCGCAGCTGTGAAATAAATCGTAGGGCAAAAGCTAGTTATGTTAGAAATAATTAATCTGTTTAAATATAACTTGGCGGAATCAAATTATAATCAAGCGTAATTATTAGCAGCTTTTTACGTCCCTCCGAGGCGCTATCCAACTGCAACCGATTAATAAATATTTCCGTCTAAAGTCACGTAATCCGCGCTATCGCACGACTCGGTATAAAAATAAAAGAAACCACGGGTTTTTCTGGGAACCCCGCTTGGCAAAGTACAATCAATTTAATCCCGCCGAGGTATGCGAACTATTTAAATCGATGCCAATGAATAAAATAGGAGGCTCGTTAGAATTCGTGCCGGAATATCGAGTACAGCTAACATAATTACGTGCGTTGAACGAACTATTGCGTAACGAAAGTGTGGCGCGCCGTTCCACGGGTTGATAATTAACGGCCGCGAAAAAAATGTGCATTTCCTGTCGTGGCTGCGCTCTCTTATTCAACGGTGCATTAGCCGAACAGTTTCTCTGTTGCGAGAAGCCGTTTCCTCGGTCGCAACCAAGGCGGAAAAATCTGTTCTAGTTGGAGAACTTCGTCGCGTTCGTTATTCGTTCGAGAGGGCCTTGCTCCTTTTTCAATACTCCCTGAGCAACCTGTCGATACGCTCGATTCGAAGTATCATAATTATCGTGCCGAGTCCCGTCTTGTCCCCGTCCCACCTCTCTCTCTCTGCTTCTCTGTTCATTCTTTTCCAGAACTGAGTAAAGTGGTATTTCAAGTGGCAGACAGTAATTAGATATTTTATTTTAGATCGTGAATGTACTTTTCAAAATTAAATACTTTATCCGTTCGAAAGAATGTATTTTTAAAAATAAAATACTTCATCCGTCCGAAAGAATGCATTTTTAAAAATAAAATACTTTATCCGTCCGAAAGAATGTATTTTTAAAAATAAAATACTTTATCCGTCCGAAAGAATGTATTTTTAAAAATAAAATATTCTACTTGTTCGAAAGAATGTACTTTTACAAATAAAATATTTTACTCGTTCGAAAGTATGTGCTTTCAAAAATAATATATTTTTCATTCTTTGCAAAACATTTTTAGGATGATATTTCGAATAGTATTTCGTTTGAAAAATATTGAATATGAAGGTAACATAGTTCGTAATACCTTATTTATATAATTTATTGTCATCAAATGAAACATAATTATTTTCTGGCCTCTTTATTATAAACTTACACGAAAAGTGTATTATATTACGATTCAAATATTTAAAACAACAATAAATTAAATTCGCAAATATTATGATTCTTAATACTATTTCATTGCGTTCTTTACGTCATGAAGTAATTTATTTTCAAATTAAGGGATGTATTTTATTTTATGCTTTATGTTATTAAAACAAAACATATGTTATTTCACATTTCAGATCATTAGAATAAAATATTTCATGCTTTGACTGTGGATTATCAAAATAAGATATTTTCATTATTTGACGTCCTGTTCGAAATACTGTCTTACTCGAGTCGCGCAGAACCTATTGTTTAACATAGCGTTTCAAACATTTCCCTTATAAATTTAACGCGGCACCGTTCCTCGCGAAACTCCGCGCACGGCCATTATTCTCGCGGAATGCAAATCCGATACAAACTGCCGTGCACAGTTTCCCGAGATGCCCCTCCCCTCCCCCCCCCCCCCCCCCCCCCCGCCCCTTAATCTTACCGAAGGAGCCTCCCCGGGACCTCGGGACCCCTGCGAGCTATGGAACCCGCGGGGCTGCGGTCGGCGAAGAAGTTCGTCAAGTGAGTAGCTCGTTGTCAGGATCCTCGGGTAAGATTAAGATCGCGGACCGGAGGCAAGAAGCGAAAGATAATGCCGGATAACGTTCTCCGGCGTATTCGATTTAAACGCGCGCGCGCGCGCGCAGGCGCTCACGCGGGAGCGCCGCGTGATTTATTCCGTTGATCGAATGCAATTTCTGGCCCGACCACGGCCATTTGCTCGTCGATGATCACGCGATAATGTCGGATCGCGTTTCGGCCGATAACATTGACCGATGGAAACCCGCCGCTCAGCAGGATCGCGGTCTGCCCGCCGAATAAATAAATGATCGGCCGATTGCCTATTAAATATTTCCCGATGGTTAAACGCCCCGTTGTCGGCGACGTGCCCGATGAAAATATTCTCCGGCTACGGGAGATGTATATCGTTTCTTCGCGATTTAGCTATTACTTTCAGCCGCGCGGTGTAACGCAGGCTCATCCAACTCTGTCATCCCTTTATTTCCGAGTTAATGAGGTTGGAAATATTTATGGGATATTTATGGAGCTGGCAATATTGATAGTTTACGGGCTGAACGGATATCTCGTGTAGTTGTCAATAATGGAAATTTTGTTATGTTGCTCGTGTTATTCGCGAACGTTTAAGCTGTTTTTCAAAGGTTCGTTGAAACGCTCTTATTTAAATAACGTTCCATTTTCATTCTCTTTTCGTGCCACGTCGCAGTAATTGGTGATTTATAAATTAGAGTAAGTATCGTTATGGAAAATAAAAATTTGTCGAGGCGATTGTAAGAAATACAAATGAAGTAGAAAGTTTACTGTTAATAATTTTAAGTCAAGAATGATGAGGCAGAATTCTTAAATTCTAGGAATATGTACACAGCGTTGTATTATCATTATTTATAAATTGTTTGAAACTCTTTAAACGGAGAATTAAATTGGAAGAGAAGATACGAAATTCGCTAAAGATTATAATCTATTTTTATTTACAAGTTGAGGGTCAATTGAAAATTGGTATCATCAAATTAGTAGTTTAAGATACCTTCTAGCTATAAATAAAATAAAAGATGTTTTTGCAATACCTCCAAACTATAAATCACATAAAAACATTTCCTCGCGATTCCTTCAAGATACAAATAAAATAAAAGTATCTGGTAGATATAAATCACAAAAAATAATGCCTCGAAATGTCTTCAAATATAATTAAATAAAGTAACACTTTAAGATCCGTTGAAGATATGAACAAACTGAAAGTATTATATGAAGGTGTCCTCAAGACTTGAACAAGATAAAAAAAGGTACATTAACACTAGGTTTACGAAGTGAGCCAATTTGATGCATTTTTAATTTCATAATGAAAAATTTGGAAATTGGTTAAATTCTTCTCTTGCTACACATAAAATTATCCATTTAACGAGACGAATATTTATCAAAATTAATTTTCGTTTAAATGATATAAAATTCAGCTGATCCCAAAGTGCTATGGTTATGCATGATACAGATAACATTTCACCAAAGGACTTGTTAAATGCTGTATCATTTTGATATAGATATTTTGATGTCAATGCACCTGTACGATGATATTCCATTAAAAATAAATTACTTATTCTACAAAGTGCTTAATTTTTGTAACATACGTCAAATTGACGCGTGCCGTAGAGATAGGTATATAAGAAATCTCCGTAAACCTAGAGTTAACTCCCTGCCGTACCTTTTTCTTTACAATTACTATAATTAGAATTTCTTCAATCGCGCTAATTTCTTCGAAGAGAAAGGAATTTTATATTAATCGTGTGCTTGCATCTACTCGAATGTTTAAATATTGGTGACGCGAGAATAAAATTTGATTCCTACCTAAAGGAATTCGTACCTGACAGCTTATTGTTTTAAATCTCCGTCACGAGCCTGGCTCGTTAAAGTACGGCAAGGGGTTAAGGTATCGTCACAATAAAAGAAAAGTAGATCGAAGTACCTTGAGAACACGAAATGCTGAACTTAATCACGAAACTCGAAGACATGTCCATCTCCAACATTCCGTCGACAATGGCCGATGCTATCCACGGGTAATTAATCCGGGAACATACATACATGATATCCTCCCGGTCGAAATACGATACGGGGTTTCTGAAATAATTGAGCGACCAGGGGCCGAACGGGGAACGGTCGCTAAAGTGAAGCACGTCGGAAACGATTTCCATTTAACGAAAGAGCCACGAAGTCTGAATTCGCAAACGGCGATTACACCCGCGCATGGTCGATGGCTAAATGGGAGATTATGCAAGGCAGTTTGGTTAATGGAAAGCACCCGGGCCTAGAGTTGCCGGCACGATTACGGCTTAACATTCTCGGATAAACCAGACGAATATTTCACTCTGCCGCGAGCATGGCGATTGCACGTTCTCGCCGTAAAAAAACACGCGGCGAGTAGCGCAGTTTCTTTTCTGCTCCGCGAAATGGTTTCTTGAAACGTTCAACAGAAAAGTTGTCGGCAAGTCGCAAAGGTAAAGATTCCTTTTGAGGGTATTATTGGAAAGTCCGGACCAGAGTCTTTAACATTTAAAATCACTCGGGAGATTTCTCTGGTCTAGCTCCATTATTAATTACTCCACCGCTGTGGGAAATTTAAAAGATGCAAGAATGCACTCTGGATTTACCGTGTTAGTGCCCAGCACGAATATTCTTTATGACACGGGCGTACCTGGCCGGCTATTTTTGAGTTTAGGATTTTTCGCTCACGGCTGGTAGGCACTTTAGATTTAAAATAATTTTCCTGCCGAGAGAACGCATACTTTAGTGCTAGTTTTAGGATTTCGCTTCTCTTGGCCTCGATAGCCAGGAAGTGTCAAAAAAAAGGAAAGCTCCGAAGGATAAGTCCCATGTTAGTTTGCAACGGTGACCAGCCGTAATTACACCTGGACGAATTTCCCGTTAAAAATCTTTGTTAACACGTTGACTGCCGACAATCGACCACTAAAATACTCACACAGTTAAAACAATTTAATTAATTAAAGCGAAGCTAGAAAGTTAATATTTATCATAAGGGGTGGTATTAGAATTCTTTCGCATTCGAAACATTCTAAGTCAAATTCAATTTATTCAAATATATTACAATAAAAATGAATTTTCAAGATTGGTCAAAAATTAGTGTCACCCATGTTTGGGTGACGCGGCGCTCAACGTGTTAAAGGAATCTTTGTTAAAATATCGCTGTCGCCCCCACCTTCCACGTAACAGCAACTTCCCAAACGGACGCGCTAAGGCGCAGGGGAAGTCTGGTTGGTTATTGTTAAAATCTTGGAAAACCAATCAGCGAGTATTAGAAATGCGTGAGAGGGGTAACAGTTTACCTGGACAGAAAATATTTTTTAGAAAGACCAGAGTTGGATTAGATTTCGAGGAATACACACCTCTTAAAGTTGGATTAGATTTCGGGGACCTCAAACCTCCAAAGGAAAGGTGTGTATAGTACGAGGCTAAATATATAGTTTTTTCACCACTGAATTGCGGTCCTAGTTTTGATACAGTCCACACATATAACGTCACAATTCGTCGCTATTACTGACGACGCCGTAACGCCCCAACATACTGCATGTGCAGATCTTTGAGATTATGTTAACAATTTCTACTGCTATTTTTCTTTTCTCTTTATAACGAGGAAATTAATTATTTCATTAATTCTTTCATTAAATTTCATTAATTCTCATTTTTGTCAAGTGATGTATGAAAGTATTGTATAAAAATTCGCAGTCTATTTATAATACCAAAGAAAATGTGGTTTTAGTTAATTAAATTTTGTTTAGTTCAATTAAAATACATTTTATAATACAATAATATTTATTAATATAATATAAAATGTTATAAAATTACATGTTAACTATTGTCTTGATCATGATGCCACTGTATTAACACTTTTTAAAATAATTACAAAAGATTCGTGAAGAAAAATGTACAAGATTAATATTGAACGTTAAATATTAATATTTCAAAACTTTCTATAGAATAGCAGGCATAAAAATTAAATTTTATATATAAATAAATACGGATAATAAAATGTGATCTTTCTTAACTTGATAATAATAATATCGCTAGGTCATTCTTAACCTAGCTATAATAATATCGCTATAATAATTTATAATATCTTACGCGTTATAATCGTTGATTATTAATCAGATCTTTGCCGAATTATTACAAATTCGTTCCAGTAACGAGTCACAATCCTTAACCATTAATCAGATTATTTTTCGCCTAATTCTTCTAACAGAAACCCTCTGAAACCAATCGAAGACAATCACAACAGACATCAGTGTCGCACGCGAATGTCGAATAAACAACTTGGAGGAATTATAATCACAACACCGGCGGATCGATATCGATAAGAACATCTGGACCCGGTCGCATGGCACAAAACTAGTTAAATCTTGAAGCCAATCAATATCATTCGGCAGAAGGAGAGTTCCTAATAATCCCGGAGAAAGTTCGTTCCCGATGAAAGGTCCGCGGGGCTCGGTTGTTATCCGCTGCGAAAACCTTTCAGAAACCGATGGAAAATCCATCTGTGAGTCAATGGCGAGCGGAAGATGAAGGGTGGGCGTCGAGGGGCGAGCGGCTGCATTCCGCGTAGATGCGTTCCCGTTCAGCTCGGAGCAATCGATACGAAACCCCCATGGCTCTGGACCGTTCCAAATCAATTCCCTTGAGAGTTACACCGGGTTCGTTTCGTTTCGTTTCGTTTCGAGCCGTCGTCCTCCCGTATCTCCGCACGCTCCGCGCGTATTCGCCATGGAACTACTAACTACCCCCCTTTTTTTTCCCCGAGACCCTAAAGGGTGCGCGCGACCGCCACGCGTCCCACCGCTGCGACGAGTTTCGCACCGCCCTGTTGTACTGGCGGGAACGATAATGCCCCGCCGTGGCTCGAAAATTTGCTACGGCGAGCTGCAGTCACGTAGCCTCGCCGGTAAACCATCCCGGAAAGAGGAATCATTTCCGGGGTAGTTTACGCGCAGCCCTACGCGACACGGCGCGATTCGATTGAACATCGCCCGGCGTGTGCGAGGTAATATTTGCGGGTCCGGCGATGATAATTAACCCTTTGCCACCCTGGGTCACGCGGAGCACTCGGAATTCAATTTTGGGAAAGGCGGTGTTGTGTTAGCTGTTTGACGATTTTTACGCCGATAAAACTCGCTTTAGGCAACTGCTCGGTTTTAACAGCATTTTTAATCGTTTTCATTCGGCAGATTTTCTCCGATCTTCTAGAAAAATCTAGAACAGATTCAGTGGTAAAAGTAACACTTTAAAAAATATATGTAATAATTATATCGCGGATTTTTATGCAACTCTGTCTGCGCTCAATTTACAAAACACCAAAGTTACATTGAAATTTCTTTCTTTATCTAATTGTTTTACTGAGATGAAATAATTTAATAGTATTTTTTAATTCTCTGTGTTTTTATTGTTTTGTATTTGATCTACTAATGTTCGCCGTGAATGCATAAAATTTGTCCTTTGATAATGATGTAACGTTGAAAGTAATTAGCCCATTGATAAAGACTTCATTCAACGAAAATGATTGGACTTGGACCTGGCATTATTATCAGCAGTTATGTTATATCTTGCAACAATGATTTAGTTTATGGAATACTCTTTCTTTACAAGCGAAACGTGGAATGATAATCCACGACTTGGCGACTGTTATTGATTCGATATATTTGTTTAAAATGTCAGATTATAAATGAGGTTCAATAGGTCGAATTGAAGCTTAAAACAAGCATTGGCGAAAGCAGCTGGCGCGGCTATTTTTGAGCAGCGCGCGAGGGTTAAGCAAGTTTACATTGTCCGCGCGTGTAATTTTCAAACTTCCAAACCACTTACTCACGATGCTAAGGAATAATTAATTTGATAGTGTTTGTATTTCAAAGAATTAGCTCGAGTGACCATTATGGAGGAAATTAAAACAAGTTTTAAGAAGTTTTAGGAGCGCTGAGTTGGTCGATAAGTATCTTCAAAAATCAATATGAATTTGATATTACAAAGTAGTATTCGCGCGTGTTAGATAAATTATAAACATTACTGTAAAGTTGAAAAGTCACAGAAAATTAAATCCATTCTCTATATAAAAGTTATCAGAAATATTACACCCAGAAATCATATTTGTGTAATTTATGAAACTAACTTCATAAAATCTTTGCTACAATTTGAGTATCGCATAAATAAACAAAGTAATTTATAGTGTAACGAATAAAAAGAATTTTATAGCGACAATTAAACAAAAAAGTTAACTTCTTTATTTTTCTCTCGGGTTCACAATGATACCAATGCAATGACAAGTCTTTGCTACGATTCAAGTATCACATAAATAAATTAATTAATTAATTTATAGTTTAACGAATAAGTAGAATTTTATAGAGAAAGTTAAAGAAGAATATTAATTTCTTCATTTTTCAACGCATGTTCCCCGGATTTACAATAACACCAAGGCAATGATAAATCTAAATGATCAATCTTTGCTATGATTTAAGTATCGCATAAATAAATGAAGTAATTTATAATTTAGTAAATAAAAAGAATTCTATAGTAAATGTTAAACAAGAAATTTAATAGCGTACTGTCACGAAGTTACAGAAAAGACGTCTTTATATTTAACCACGCTCAATTGAAACGAAAAATCATATAAATAAGACCAGTAATCAGCAATTTCGTAAACAAAAGATACGCGAAAGTAGTTCAATTAAGCTTAGGTGTCGCAGGCTACGCGAGAGCGTAAAGAGATTGAGCAAACAGCGAGTGAGTAATAATAAGGAGCTAGTAAGCTGCGCGTCCTCTCGACAACAATACGGGAGAGAAATGTCGACGATGAAGGTCCTAACAAAAGGGAGGGCGGTTTTAATATTGCACACGACGACAAATTGCACCCTCGTTATTTAGGGTGGCATCGCATCCCGTCTAGAACTACGCGGGCGCAACTTTGCCTGAGTGCTCAACGAACTCTTCTTACAAACGAATTTCCGCGCTGGCTGACTTAAGTTAGCTTTATTAAGTAAGCATAAGTTTACGCGCCGAGTAAGACGGAAATTTCCATTAGAAATAACTTAATCTGTTTATTCCGTTGGACCTTCCTGTCTGAATTCAAATGGAAAAAAAATTAATGACATTTGGCTACACCCTAGCCTCTCCCACCCTTTGCTCGCGAAGAACTTCGAGAACTATAATATAACGGCGTCAATTAACCCTCCAATCTACAGATTAGGTCCGTAACGCCTTATTCTCCCCTTTCTTCTTTTATTCAAAATACTTTCTTTAACAATTTACATAAAACTGTTTTATGTTAATTGAAGTCCGTGTAGAAAAAGCTTTACCGTCGGAAAGTGCTGTTTTATTCTAATTAATACTTTGTATAAAAAGCTTTACAGCTAGGAAGGACCGGTTTTATTTTAATTAACACTTTATAAACAAAAGTTTACAGCTGCGAAGAAGCTGTTCTATTTTAATACATTTCTGATGGCTGTATTAAGTTTATACATAGGTGTCTTGCTGGTCCAAATTAATTCTCATTGAATATGTAAGATTAAGTAGGAAAAAAAATTTTTAAAGTTTAGATATATATAACACAATAATATCTTTTAATTTTATATAAAAATAAAAAATATAAATACGACCTCTTTTTAAAAAAAGCTTTTCGGGTAGAATAAAAGGAAATAAACGAAATATACGTATTCGAAATGATTTAAAAATTGTTTAGTTGTCAAATTCGTATGAATTTTAGTGTTACCCGTGAATTTCTTAAATCGATATTGAATTGCTCGAAAAATTTTCTTCGTACAATTTCGACAAAATTGTTTATATGCATTTGAGATTAAAACAAAACAAGGATCTACTCGAAGTATTAAATAAAATAATTAATGATCTCAAAAGATTAAAAAAATTACATACTAGGTATGTCGCAATGGACGTCAATATCCGCCACATACGTGTTTCTTCCACTGCAACCCCAAATATGCAATCAATCCACTTGGCAGGGTTAGCGATGCTGCCGAAGGACACTGCGCTTGGACAGCGTCAGTCTCCCGTAATTCGAGTGTCCCCGCTTTCACTTGGACCCCGATAATTCTTGTCAGAATTCCAGCCGTTTCTTACATTACTTGCGAAACACGACAGTCATTGTTCCGACTGCTAACCACGATCCGGAAGAAACCCGGCCGGACACAATGCAGTGGAACATTGACAGCCGCGAGTAAGCATCGTTGCTTTTCTTTCGCCGACGCGTACCCGATTCCCTAGTTACAAACGAACAAATGAAAAATCGATGACATCGTTGCATTTGCACTTATTGGCACGGTAACAAGAAGCTGAGAGTCCCGTGCGATTGATTCCTTTGTTCGCCGCGGGATACATCTGCATTTCTCCTATTGTTTGGCTCGTGTTAAGGTTATGTCAACCTTTTTTTGTTAATGGCATTTCGAATGCACGAAATGATGTTGAATGGTAGAATTTAATGGACTGTATAAGTTAAATCAATTTATTATACTGTGGAGGAACAAAATAGATATTTAGGAGGAACAAAAATTAAGTTTTATGGTTTAATGTAAATTATTCTGAGTCTGGTTTCTAAATCAATTATTAAATGTCATTATTATGTATGAAAATGTATGTCAAAATATATTTTCGAATATTTGTTAATATTTACGGAAAACAAAATTAAGACATTTAGAATTGTCTGTTGCATACAGTAGTTTCCATATTATACTACTATAAAAAAAACTTTTGGTGTACATCTTACACGGGCAGTAACGAACTATGTTATTAATAGATGTCGAGATGTTAAAACGACTTCACTCTAATCTAAACTTTCTGCAAATGTTGTAAGTAAGCAATAAAACCTCTTGCACCTAACAATAAAGAAAATGTCACGGTTCTACCCTACTCGATCGCGGCAATCCAAGCGCGAAAATTTCAGTGCTCCCAAAAACATTAATCATCAGAAAATTCTACCTCCCGACTGCATTTAGAAAACAATTTTTCAAGCGTCTACCGTATCGTTTGCAACACGCAAAGGCAGAATAATTATCAGAGAGTGGTCGAAAACTTTTGTCAGACGGTGTACGCGTCTATGCCTCGTGCGAACAAAGTCTACCGCGTTTTTGCAGGGACCGCGAACGAGATCTACGGGATGGAAAAACAAAAGTGAAAACAAGAGAAAAGACGAGAGAGAGAGAGGGAGGGAGAGAGAGAGGGAGAGAGGTGGGGAGAAAGAGAGCCAGAGAGCAAAACAAGGGATAACGGAGAGCCATAGGTGCAGGCGTACACGCGAGGCTAAGGGTTGAGGAGAATGCGAACGTGTTCGGAACAATGTCACAGGTTGCACACAATATGGGCACCGGTGGAGTCGCACGAGGGATTATTCGGTGACGCGTGGGGTGCATACGATCTTCGAAGGGATGCCGGGCCAGATAATTAGGATTGAAGGGAGGGGCAGGGGGGCAGGATCAAGAGCTTCATGCGCAGAGACACGAGTTTCCGAGCGAGTTGTGTACGTTGACCCCCCACACACGACTGTCGTCAGACTGTCAGAGACACATCGGGGTTAATTACGGCTCCGCGGGGGTTGCGTAATCTTCCTTTGCGATAAAGGTCGTGGGACTCCAAAAGAAACTGCGCCGCTGTACTTAAAGATCGTCTGGCTCGCAAAGATTAGGGGATCGAGCGTGCTTCTTGCCTTCCGACAGATAAGGAGATCCGAAAAACTCGTTCGACGAGGAACGAGTGTCGATGTTATAATCACCACGAATCGGTGTTCTAAGGGCGCATTTTGCGAATTTGATCCTGAAAAATAAATTGAATATCTTTGGTGTAGGAAAATTATTTACTTTTCTCTTCGCGTTGCGTCCGCGAAATAATTTACGGTGAAAATTTAGTTTTTCAACTTTCGTATTTGAACAGTTCCTTTCTTGCGAATTGACAATGCTGATTATGAAGGCAAAAATATGAAATTAAAGTTAAGATAATTGTTTATCTATCATGATTTAATTGTTTTAAAAGCTAACCACATTGCTACTAGACAAATCAATATTTGAATTACTTTTCAAATGATTAGCAATTTATTGCACTTGATTTTAGATTTTGTTTAATTATCCAAATTCGATTGAGCCTTTTGCAGATATCTACTTTTTGATTTTGTAAAGTTTTTCTCAATCGATGGACTATTGTTCTTTTGGCAAAATAAAGATTGTCTCCATTATTAATTGCAAGATACAGGATTTAATTTTGTTGTTAATAACTGTAATCGGTCTAAAATAGTGTAGCAGTCTTTGGAAATTCTTTGAATGTTTTTAATAATTTCATATTAAAATTCGCAGTCTATTAATAACTATTCCAAGGACATTGCATTTTTGAATAATCTAACAGAATTAATTTAATAGTAATTCCCATTTTCTTATATTGTAACTTCGGTATAATAAAAATGCTTATAACAAGATACACGAATGTTAGCATTTGTTAATTACAATAATAATAATACTATTAGTTGACATTAGTATTCTTTTATGTTTTCTATTTTTCACTTCACACAGTTTTGAAGTAGCTAACTTGGAGATATTAATATTTTATTGCTTCATTCTGCAGTTAATCTATAAAAATTTAGACTCGCGTAAACAATCACAGATAATCGCGGATCAAAGGTAATCTTATATCTACTTATTAATAAAACAGAAAGCTATTAAAAACTAGTATGAGAAACCAATTTAAATGTAAAATACAATAATAATGATTTTGCTTCAACCTTCTAATAGTCATCAAATTTTGTATAGCCTGTCCTGAAAAGTGATAATACGTTAAATTGGTGAAAGCCACCAATTAAATATTAACTGCTATTTATTAACATATTTTTTAATGTAATCTGTTTGCCGGGGACATATTGTTAATTCAATTTCCTGTCATCTCGAAACGCGTTTAATTAAACAGCGCCCAGAACAAATGATTCATTGCCTAATGGCGACTACAGAAGCAAAAACATGGTGAAAGACGCGACGCTGAACTTATGGGAAAGGATTATTAAGGTCGTGCGTGCAATTTTAATGAACAACGCGCATAATGAACCTAATATAATCGCAGGACTTTCATTAGAGCATAATGAAACCATTAAAGTTCGCTTAGCGGCTTCATCATCTTCGCGTGAAGCTGCTCCATCTTGGAAATCGTGTCTTTCCGAAGGCAGACCCTGGCCTCTTTTCACTCTTGCAATTTGTTCACCGACGTAGCAATTAAAAATGTTTATGCTCAGAAACAATGCGCGGCATGGAGATAGCGTTGTGACAATACTCTATACCTGATTTTATCGGTACTGTTACATGCAATTTAGAAAAACGCAATAAAAGTTCATTCCAATATTATTTCCTTCAGATAATTTTAATATAAAACAGACTTTATAATTAATCGAATTAAATGAATCTGTTATTTTATGATGTAAAAGTAATCGATCAAATTATTATTAACGCGATAGTGCCAATAATAAGTGCAAAATGCGTACGGTGAAATTCGACGATTAAAATTCTTATGTTTTCTTTTGTTTAATTAGTTCATCACAATATAAATAATGTCCGTTTAATTAGAAGTCAATGTATCGTGTTTCTTTATTCTTATTCGTACAACGTATCGAAAAAGTTCGGTCGCTTATTCGTTAAATAAAATATTACATGTTTGAAGTATTCCACGAAATGTTAAGGAAGAAAAAGATTCAAGGTAATAAAACGCTCGCGGTTGCAAATCGAATTTCCCGCCGCGTGCGTCGTAGTGCGAGATGCTAGCCAACAGATGGCAAATTCTTTACCCGTTTCTCGCTAGTAAAACGCAACGGCCGATGCTTGATAAGGGAGGACGGCGCGATTGGAAATCGTGCCTTAAACTAATGAGTAAGGAAAATATAGAGCTTTGGTAACGCTTAGCTATGCTGACTATAAAGCGACCATATTTTTGAAGGGGCTAAGGTCGTCCCATGGCAGCGCGAACTACTTTTTCGCGCAGTCGGGTGAAGCGATCTACCTCGTAGTTTAACTACAAACTTGATTGAATGTTTTTAAATATCAAGAAAAAATGGATGTCCATTGTCAAACAGCTTTTCGAAACGAGATAATATTTAGACAGATTTTAAAAATAGCAATGACGATAATAATGAGTAAAAATAAATTGTTGAACGTAAAGGGAAATTTAATTGGCAACCGCGAATGTTATTTCTTCGAATCTATCTTTTCCTTAATATTTCGCGGAATGCTTTAAATATCTAATATATTGTATTCAATGAATAAGTTAGTTAAAAAAGATGTATTTTGTTAAAATTATTCGAATTGTCTCTTAACTTAAGCTGTACAATAACTGTATATTGTTAGCACGAAGCTCAACATTTTTTATTAATATAAAAATGTGCAGACTAATTTACGTGAGTTTCCACATCAAATTAATATAATAACTGTGTACCATAGAATTTAACAAAATGTATATTTAAGAAGTATTGTATTGAATACTTTAACAAATTAATATTGTACGTATGATTAATAATATAAAATTATAATGAATATGATTAATACAATATTGTATGATAATACATATGATTAATAATGTAGAATATATGATTAAAAAGTATTAGATTGTATACTTCAGAAAATTAATACAAAAATAATAGTGTACTATAGAATTAAATAGAATAATTACATCATTAAAAAATATTGTACTGAATAGTTGATTTGAGGCGCGGGTCAGCGATCTGTCGCAGTGTTTAAAATATGCGTGATGTCGCAATGGACGTGTTAATTCTGCGTGTGTCATAGAGAGCATTGAAACTCATTGTAATCTCACAAACCGCGCTGTCTCTCGTAATACGCGGTAATTATAATTCCCGTGCTTCGGATTCCAGTTTATCTCCTTTCATGTGACTCACGTTACTCGCTACGGTGCACGTCTCGCTAATCTACAGTAAAAACATCCTTTTAGGCGGTACAACAATCGCACAGTTGGCAAATATCTCGACGTTCTTAATTTATTACGTTATCATTGTCAGCGATATTTTACGTAACCCGGCGGAGTTGTTTCTAATATTTAAATCCACTTATCTCTGCACGTTTACGTGCTAGTTTTGAATCCATAGATACCGCGCGAATCAAATCAATATTGAATGAATTTAAGGAGAAATTTAATGGAGAAAGATACAAATACTTTAGTGTATTGCAATGCAAAATAGAGTATAAAATTACTTACAGATTACATATATGTAATACTTATAGAATATTCAAATAGTTTAATATATTATTAACTAAGAAATGTAGTAGAAAATTCTATGGAAATGATTTTTCAAAATTCCGACTCTTCTCTGAACTTGATAAAAATTATAGAATTTCAACTAGCTACTAGAAAAACAACTTCAAATAAAATTTGTTTATAAACTCTGCAGAAACCATTGGTCCGCTATTAATTTTTCTTGAACGACTTATTAATTAAAACAGAGTAATTAGATAGTGTCGATGCAAGCAACAGTGCAAATATAATTTCAATAAGTTGCTAAAAAATTTAGAAGCCAGATGAAAAGTTGCTAACTCGGACAGTCATTAGCCACTATTCCAAAAGTCATTAGCCAGGGTGCCAGGTCGAGAGTCAAAGTTCTCGAGGCGATCGAAAGCAACGCGGTGGGACGGGACCGTGGGGTTTTTTCAGTGGGGAAACGCACGCATCCACCGACACGCGAATTTCAGATACAGAATCATAGGGGCCGGCTGCACTTTTATCTCGACAACTCGTTTCACTCGTGCCGACTCCGCGCTCGCAGGCTGCAACGCGCGCGAAAGCTTTGTAATGCAACTCGTAAGCTCCATTACGCGCGCGTATGCGTTCGTCAGGGAAATGTCCCCGGAGAGGCCAGACACGCGGTGAATCTTTTCTCAGCCTTCGTTGCGACGTTTAATATTATAGCGACACGTTACCCCGCTTGCTTTACGATCGCGCGATTTAACTTCCTCAAATATTTAACTTTTAATTTGCCCCGCTCGCTCGAACAAACGCTGCGCACAGTTTCTTGCACTCTTTGCAACCGCCATTGCGGAGACGACCGTTCAGACTGTGTACACGATACTATTTTACTGTTTTTGATATCAAAACTGCAGCAAGAGTTCGTTGTGCCGGCAATCCGTGCTTGAAACCTTCAAAGAAATCATTTTTATCGTTATTTTACAACACTGACTTTGGTATCGTAGCAATTAAAATGACTCGCTTCTGAGATTTATCTTACAATTTCTGATGTTATGCAAATATTTCTGTTGAAAATTTTTACACAAACTTCTTTAACTATGCAGCGGACGAGTGTTCAATAATGTTAATGTGTTAGTTCTAATTTTTTAATAGACTGCGGATTTTTATGCAGAATAAAAATTGTCTGTATCTGTTGCAAAAAATAAAGACTAAATAACAAGTTCTTCCTTTTTTTAATAATTGTATGTTGGTAATAATACACTGCCATTTTTAAATTCGTTTAATCTCTTTGATATTTTAAATTGTGAATACTTATTAAATTAATTAGCAAAAGAAAGAAACTTCTATTTGGTTATTACTTGCAATTGATGAAAACAATTTTTGCTTTGCAAACAACACATTTCAATCGCGTTAAGAATTCTGTAATTCAAGCTTAAAGAAGATAGAACCGAGAAGGTTAAAGCTCGATCATTATAACTCGAACAAATTCGAATTTTACGAGCCAGTGATTATTCCAAGAAAAATCGAGGAGCTGTATTTTAACAAAGTTTCTATAAAAATAATGAAGTTGAAAACAATTGGAAGCGGCTGCTAGAAAATTAGTGTCCGTTCCGCCATTTTTGCAATTGAGATCGCAACACGCGTTTCCAGAGTCCATTGTGTCGTTTTTATTACATTCTTTTTATCTTCTTGCCAAGAGAAGTTTCATCTTTTATTCAGAAACGCGGAGCTCGGAGTTCCCGTGCACCCTCGCGGAAACTTCGCACCCTCCGCTATTCTCTTCACGCGCTCTATGCAACGAGTTTCGCCGTAATCCGCTCAGACGCATCCCAACTGGTTTTAAGATATTCCAGCTCTTTGGGTTAGTGATCTGAAGGTGTCTTATGGGGATGTTGGCATTTCTCGACGAAATCTCTGTCAGCGAAAGACATTCGCTCGCGAGACACTCTAATAGTCGACACCAATTACGACATACATGTTTGGTACAGTTTTAATCAGGACATTCCCGGTTCAGTGAGTCAATCGACCGGTGTGAATCAGGACAATCCAGTACAGTTTTGGATATCGTTCACAATTAGCCATGGGAATTAGGTTCGTTGGGCAACTTGAAGCAACAATTTTCACGAAATAAGTTAATTGAGTGGATTTCTAAAAACAATTCCGAATCTTTCAATTACTAGGTAGATAAATTGTTAAATACGGTGTAAATGTTACTAGTTTCTCTTTACTAAAGCGGTACCTTATTATCAGACTACGATGTTTATGTGAAGTTACGTTTTTCACAGACGGCCGACGTTTCGAGAATAGATGGTGAAAACTTTATTGTTCCATTAAAGTTTTTATTGCACTCAAAGAAACTCTAAACTTTTAAATTTTATTAGAATGTGTATCTTTTATGTTTGTGTACTCTCGAGAAGAGAGCTAATAACAATTTCGAATCTTTGAATTATTAGATAACTATATTGTTAAATACAGTGCAAAAGTTACAAGTTTCTCTTTATTAACCCTTTTAGTGCCGGAGGTCGATATATCGGCCCGCGCTGCACAGGCGAAAAGTGCCTCATACATGTACCTTTGTTATTTATGTGTTTTCCAATGAATATAGAAAAATTAGCGTCACTGTTTCATTCTCAATTTCGTCCTTAATTCACTGCTTTTTGAATTATGTAAATATTGCTTTTCGTTTGGTTTTTATGAGCATTTTTCCAAACCCTAGTAAAACCGTGAAATTTGGCTTTTTCACCCGGCACTAAGAGGGTTAAAATGTAACCCTATTATCAGATTACAATTATTTATGTAAAGTTACGTTTTTCATAGATGGCTGACGTCTCGATGGAGTATGAAAACTTTATTGTTCCTTTAAAGTTTTTATTGCATTCGAAGAAACTCGAAACTTTTAAATTTTATTCGAATATACATCATTTATATTTGTGTACTCTTGAGATGGTTGTAAATAAATAAAACCTACAGCTTGTTAATAACAGTGCAGATCGCGATTAATACAATCTCTCGAACCATCTAATTGAAGCTGGAATGAACTGCCAGAAAATTGCTTGTTAATGTTTCCCAAGGATTTATCAATTATGGGAAACAAACCTAACCGCAAACCTAATCGAAGTTCCACATATACAGTCGATATAAACCGCAAATCCGTTAATTTCGCCCGCTAATCGGACGAAATAATTGTTCAGTGTACGCAATTAAAGGAACTGTAATAATATCTCCGAAGTAAATTAATAGATCAAATATATAACTAATGAAATTATTTAATGTAACGGTATAATGAACAGTATAATTTCATACATATGAATATGTATGCAGGGTTTTAAAACATATTTTAACCCAATAGTTAATTCTCGAAAAATTGAATCGACAAATTCGAAACATTAATCTTGTTCATTTAAAATTTATTATACCGCACATGTTTCTGTTAATTTATATATTTTTATTGTAGTTTTACTATCTTAATAGCGGTCTATTTGCACTTTATAATAGAATACTAATGTTTTCTGTATTTTTATGATAAAAATGACTAGAAGAAAAACAAAACTGTAAAGACGCCAGAAGAGCTTGGAAATATTTTCATACTTAAGCGAGGAAAAACATTTTATCCAAGATTTCTTACGATTAATTTCGACAATTTCTATTTTGCATAAAAATCTGCAGTCTGATAATTAATAAACATAATAACGATAAGTTTGTCTTACTGATGTCACTGGTAGGGTTACGACTCCATTGAAATAACAATGCACAAATTCTATCGAAAATAATTGTCCAACTGCCTACTACACTTTCAGACGCGTAACAATTCCTCAATTGCAATAATTTATCTCCGAAAAAAAGAGAGAAACTATTCACCGTACCATTCCATATTCCGCACGCACGAAGTTCCTAACGATCTTCCCGATTCACAGAGAACCATGAAGTTTTATTAAATTCCTCATAGGGAAGCGGGCAAGAGTACCTATTCTCCGCATATCGCATTCAGCTTCATAGCGGCGCATTGTTTTAATGATCCCGTCACACGTGGTTCCGCCAGCGAATCTATGAAAAGCAATTGTTCTTCGACAACGATTATCAAGTGGCACCCGCATTTAGCGAAAGGAGGAATGGCGCGCCGCCGCTGGCCCCCCGCCACACCCTCCGGCGCATAAAATCGAACAATTCGAGTCCGGATGCACAGTGGCCAACGGAATACACGATGCCCGGACCAATTACGAAAGTTCGCCGAGACGCATCTGCGAGAGTCGTTTCATCGATCGCGAAAGCCTTTTCGACCACGGTGTGTGTGTGGTGTGTCTCTTCGCTCCGGGATAAGCAGCCCCCCGACAATAAGATTTACGGGGCGCGTCCGACGCGCGGGAGCTATCCGCTCGGATCGATAACAATTTCGTGTGTGCAATCTCGATCTCCATGGGCGGAGAGCCCCCGGTGTCCCGGAGTTATCCGGCTGTTATCGTTGCACAATGCAGACACAGTTCGCGATCATACGCTATCATCCCCCGAAATTCTGGGCTGATTCGCCTCGTATTAGGGTTCTAAGAGCCATCGAACGCGGTCGGGGTGCCCCCGTGTCGTACCGATAATGGGCTTGACCAACGAGTACCGCACACTCCGGGCCAATAAAGAATCAAGCTGATCTCGCAAATAATATTACGCGGTGACAGAAAATCGATATTTCGGGGTTCATTACCGGAGGAGGGGGGACTTTTTAAGCCCCTCGTGCGTCTATAGAAAGAAACGCGAAACAAAGGGTGGCTCGTACGGCACGGCGAAAATGGCACGCTCGAAAGCCGAGCCGAATGATTTTATCCACTTTCGAGCGACACGTATTTGGGAAGTTAGTGCCACTTCGTTGCCGGTTTTATGCATCTGTGACAATAATGAACTGATTAAATGTAAAATGATAAAACGTTCGAAGAGTTAACATGCTGTTGTAGTATTATACTTTGAACGTGCTAAAATTATTCAGAAAAGAATTATAGCTTCTGCATTTTTCAACAGGTGCAGATATTTCCATATTTTATGACTCATCATTACAGGGCCGATTTCATGCATTTGTGACAATGATGAACTAATTAAATGCAAAATAATGAAACGTTCGAAGAATTGACGTGCTGTTGTAATATTATGCTTGAAACGAGTTAAAAATATTTAGAAAAGAATTATAGCTTCTGTATTTTTCAACGGGTGCAAATATTTCCATATTTTATGACGTATCATTAGAGGGCCGATTTCATGCATTTGTGACAATGATGAACTAATTAAATGCAAAATAATGAAACGTTCAAAGAATTGACGTGCTGTTGTAATATTATGCATGAAACGAGTTAAAAATATTGAGAAAAGAATTATAGCTTCTGTATTTTTCAACAGGTGCAGATATTTCCATATTTTATGACTTATCATTAGAGCATCAATTTTATGCATTTTATGCACTTGTGGTGAGAATGACTTATGCATTTGTGGCTATAATGAGTAGGTGAAATAGAAGACAAAAGATATTTAAAGAGCTCATTAAAATAACTAAAAAGAGGGAGAAATATTTATGCAGTTTCTATATCTGGCAGTTAATGTGAACAATTTTTATTTTGCATACAATAATGTAGACTATCCATAAAGTGCATCGAAGACTAACAGTGCCAATAAATTACAACATTATGTAAGAATAAAGAACAAATAGACTATATGAACACTGTGACAAATTTATCTTTATACTGTATCTTTATGTTACAATAAATGAATCTTTATACTATACTATATCTTTATGTTACAATAAATGAAGCTTTATACCATAATATATCGTTACGCTGCAACTATTCAGTGAATTGAAAATACTACAATTTACTTCGCATAATTTTCGAAATAGCTCATTGCCCATAGCCAATCGCCACGAAATACTTTCATCTTTCAACGTCAATCCCTGTCATTAAAGTCTCTATCAATACCGATTCTCAAAATCTGCGAAGTCTCACTGTCCGACGAGACAGAAACGCGGTTGAATAATGCTAACAAGAACCGCTGCAATAATGGCTAATAACCAAGCTCGGAGAAGGACGCGACTTCAAGCACAATTAAAAACCAAAATGCATAGTCTGGTCCGCGGTCTTTATCAGGAAGTTAATTTCGGTCCATCAGCATGCCGTGGAAAACACCAGACAGAGCGTTATCGTGCGCGGGTCTCGTCGAGGCCGCGACGAACCGCAAATCCGTGGAAATGATTTCAGCCGGTGACTACCAAAAATGCAACAGCAGCAAAGCCAGTGCAATCTTCGCGGTGGCGGCGGTGCAACGCTCCGACAGAATCCGCAGGCGCGCGTACTCTGCCTCTTTTTCCGCATACATTATGCATGTGTACACGCGTGCCGGGGTTCGCACGCGGGGAGGGGAAGGCAGAGAGAGAGAGAGAGCTTAGAAGGGTGTTCCGGGATCACTGATTGGACGGGATCGGACTTTTTCTTGTTACGCGTGCACAATAGAATCAAGAGAACTCTCCCGGAGCCGGAAAGCTGACTGGACGTTTCGCGGAACCACGGGAAAAAAAAATGAAAGCGCGGGTTTAGACGGATGTACCCCCGCGGCCGTCCAGCCGAGGCAAATAATTCATCGAATGAAGAATCCATTGTCGGCGGACAATGAAAAAACACGGCGAGGGGGGTGCCGTCCGATAATAGACTGTGTCGCGTTAATGTGTCCGCGCAGATAAAAGTCGCGGCGCTTTATAAATTGTGCGAGCCTTTTTTTTCGTTACTTGTTTCGGTCCTTTTTCTTCGACTCCGTGTCGCGATGACGACGGAAATCAAAGTTCCTCAATTAACTGCTTCTGTCGAGTCCATTCATTTCGCGATGCTGGCCGTGCATTATATTCCGAACTGCTGCACGAAGATTTATGTTGCGGTTATTTCTCAATCCATTTGCAACATTAGATATGTGAGCATTTTTAGCATAGTAGACTAATTTTCCACTTTTCCGAATGATGCGAATTGGTTAATGGATCCTCGTTTATCTGATAACGCAAAGTCAACTTGTCGATATTAGCAAGCTTGGATTTGGAGTCATTATAACGCTTTCTACTTTTTGGTAAAAGTTTAATTAAAGATTGTACATGTTAGTATCTGCTTTCTATTCCTATTTAATAGTTTATAGTTACAAATGAAATACTTCGTTAGTCTCCACTAATTTGTTCGTCTCTGAAGCTTATTCTTTTAAATTATCATTTCGAATACTGGTAACGTCGATTTATGCTGCAATTTTCACAGAATTCTGACACAGTCTACCACGTTGCATGATTCAGCGAAATATTTTGCAAACTGTTTCAAACTTTTATACCACGGGTATTTGAATAATAAATTCTTCCATAAAGAATAGAAATTTTGAATTTCTTTTCAACGATATTCCACACGTTATATGCGATTAACAATAATATTTCACTCATAAAATGCAATTAACGATTCGTAGTGATAAAATTCGATCAACGATTGAAACGAATGTAATCATCACTATTAACAATAATAATACAATGTCGTAGATTAATTTTTTGCCATCTCTGACATGTAGTTATAAATTGTAGACAACTAAGCGATAAATGGTATCGCTTCGGGAATACGATTAACGAACAGGTGTGCGAAAAATCAATTATTAAATCCGAAATCTTGGAATTCAAGTAAACAGGCCGCTTTCGCATTCCGAGCCGCCATAACAAATTCTCATGGTGGACCGAGAGCGAGGGCACCGAAGGAGACACGATTATTTACACGATGCTCGGTCGTAATACACGGCGCTCGGGAACATTTTAAAAGCCGATGCAGGTTGTCGGCGCGGAAAGGTGGTCTCGTTAAAGCTCGGTGCTCGACTGAGAAATCTTTTTAAAAGGCCGGGGATCGCGTGGTGCGCAGCTCAGCTCGCGATTATCTCGTTTTCACGGTGGTGGCGCGCAACCGCCCGCCACTCCGGTGGTAATCTTACAATTACCGGGCATCGGGAATCGGCCACGAAACCGAGCAATTAGGCTCTCGCCGATTCCAACGGGAAGGGCGAAACACGCCGTTCGTGCTGGCATGCGAACGAAAGAATCGTGCACGCGTGCCCGCGACGATTGGATAAGTGCATTCCTGTAGTACGGTGTCCCTGTGAATAACGACCGAAGCACTTTCACATTATCGTAGGAACGGCGGGCACACAGGCGCTCGCGCGCACGCCTCGATGTCCTTTAGGCGCATTTACACAATTGCGACAGGAAATTCCATTACTTTCTGGCGACCGTCATTGTTCCGAGTTTTTTAACCGCCCGCCGATTGCGGATGCTCTTTTAAAACATCCACTCCCTCGATAACGCCTGAATGCTGTCATTTTTATTTTCGCCGTTGCACTCCACCGTGTTTCGCGCGCACAGTTGCAGAGGAGCACTGCGACGGGCTGAAGTATTCGTGCGCCTTTTAAAACGAAATATATTTTTTCGAACTGGACTGTAAACGACTTGCACTTCTTTTAACACCAGGTTTACGGAGTAATAAAAGCAGCCGTTTTATATTTGTTTATGAAAGTGACGATTTATTCTAATCGTTATTGTAATCGATAAATAAATAAATATAAATAATTATAGTAAATATAATCGATAAATAAGCAATAAATGTATCTTTAAAATCTGAATAATAGTACGTTAACAAATCAGTGACCCATCATTTTGACGGATTCCGTAAATCTAGTGTTAAATGTCGAACGAACGCAGTTTACTGTGCAACGGCTAGCATACTGTTCTTAGGTTTATTACTTGGATTAACAAAGAAATCAACAAACCTTTTTGTCAGAGCACGTAGCGGAAATTTAAACAATGCATTTTTAGGTCCATAGGTTTTCCATTTTTACTAATTGCGAATTTAAAAAGAAATTTGTAGACAATGCCTAGTAACCTAATCTCTCCAATATGACAACGGTTATACTGTTTTAAAAGGTGTTCAAATAATTAATACGTGTCACTAAATATATAATTGTATTTTAAAACCAAATTACTTTTTCAAAATTGAACTTTTACAAAAATGTTTATGCGAAAATAGCATTTGGTTGGAGTGCCAAAGAGCTCACGTTTACCAACTCTTTTATTTTATTATTGAATTGTTCCTTAAGAAGTTACCGATACCTATACATAATGCATCGTTTTATTCGGAGATAAACATGTAATTTTTGTCATTTCACCCAACTGCAATATTTGGCTTTTCTGTTACAAAATGGAATTTCTTCTAAACGACAAAGAATAATTTTATTACGTTCTGTCACACATTTATATTATTTATATTCAAATGCAATAATTATACTTAACTGTCACAAATCGAAGGAATGGTAACCAACATATGACAAAAATATAACAAACAATACTTGTATGATTAATCTGCTAAATGTGCAGCCACCCTACTAATAAATTAGAAGAGCTGGGAACCCATTATGGCATATGGCTTATGAAATAATTAGATCCTGCGAAGTCGGTACTTTCAAGCGAAACAAACAGGATTCTCGAAGATGAATATTCGAAATCGCCTTGAACATGGCTCGGGGATTCATCGAGCGACCGCGATGATCCGAGCTTGTCGGATCAAGATCCCTCGAATGTGAAAGTTTAACATTTTAATTAGCGGATCGGTTTCCTCTTGCATCACAAAGCTCGCGTGTAAACCGCGAGGCGAGGCTCGCTGTTTCCGGCAACCTCGAGTCTAGAATCATGCGTCGAACGTGCGAACAAATGTGTCGATAAGGAAACCATGGGAAGCCCAGTTTACGTATGAATTAGCATCCTAATCGTGATTAACGAGCAATGCCGATCGATGCTTTGTTACCACGCCGTTGGTTTTATGCGCTCGCGATAGTAATTGGATATAGGTCGGCAGAATATCGAACTATAGAGAGATTGAAACTGTTACGGATTATCTATGTAGTGTTAACAATTCGCTAATGGATCTTTTCATATATTTTAATTTGTTAAAATTTATAAAGTAAATCAATATTTGACGCAAAGGTCCACAGTTCATTTATTACCATTTATAGAACCGTGTTGTTCGAACAAATATTTATTTAAGACAATTATCCGATTGAATTATTTTAAGTCGAATATTTTATTTGGATCACGATTATTCAGTATTAGACATAATAATAAATTATTCTACCTATTTAATACTATTTCAATAATTCTTTATTCCCTTAAATCATTTGAATAAAGATTGTACAATTATTCGAATAATAATGTGAATTAGATACCGATGCGACATTAAACTTTCACTAAAAAAACATATTGTTGATTGTTTCTGCTTTTCCGTAATTTTATATAAATATATTTATATAAATATATCCATATATATTTCAAATATTTATAGAATTATATAGGCAGAAATAAATGACAGACGATATTTATACGGCAGAAATAAATTGATAAACTATGAAAAAAGCACATTATATTCTATAATTTTTATCAAAGTCGATTATTTTCCGTAGCGATACCATTATGAATAACTTGTTATTCGAAAGAACTCTGATTCGAATAAAATTATAGTCTAATAAATTCTTACTCGCATAAAATCATAGTCGAATGAATTCTTATTCGAATAAAATCATAGTCGAATGAATTATTATTTATAATATTATATTGTTCGAATAATTTTCCATCTATACAAACTTTTATTCCATTGCGTATGTACCCAAAAGTGGCAAATAAATCTGCCGACTCGCCGCGCGACTATCAATAAGCTGCTGTTTTACGTTGATCGAAAAGCAATTAGATTCTCGACAAATTTGATCGTTCACTACTTTTTCTCGCGTTTTCTACTACTTCTATCATGGCAATCGGTTTTCGCGACGTTTATCTTTCTATCTGTCCCCTTCACTCCGCGTTTACGTTTTCCGTTCTCTATTGCTTAAGCCAGCGCAAGACGCAATAAAGGAAATAGTCACACGGCCGAGAGAAAATTGGAACTCATAACGAACCTTTAGGTCATTGCGCTGACGTAGCACTGGCCGCCCATTGAAATCGCTGTACGTGCTATTCGCTGACCCAGAATTGTTTCGTGTTCACCCTGTTATCCAGAAACCCGAGTTTGTTCAATTACGCGAGCGGTGTTAGTTCATTATGACAAATTCACTTTACTGTCTATAGCGAGCTGACTGTTGGTAGCTCTACACTGGAACAACGGTATTGTATTCGTGCGATATTGTAGCTACGTTACAATAGAATGTACATTTCTCGGCACTCGGCTACTTCATTAAATAACGCATCGGTATTGCAAAACTGTAGAGAATTTTAGGGAAAGAGTATAAGATGTTATGGAAGTGAACTTTCAACTGTTTCCTATTTATACCCTCGAAATGCTGTTACAGCAGAAGTTGCACAATACTGCGATAATTAAACGTGTCTACCAGATAATCTAATTGCAAGAATGTATCGCCATTAGTGCTAGCTAGATCTACTTTACTTTTATTAGAACGAGAAACGTTTAGAAATAACTCGTTTAAAAAATAAATAAAGTTTTGATGTAAAATTTAATTACACATGTGGTTTTTAAAAATTATGTTTCTAAGCAAATGCAATATTTTCTCTTCATTTTTAAGATATATCCTATTTTAATGCTATAACCTGAAAATATTTTAACCCTCCGACTATAACCTTCTGACTTTAATTCTATAACTTCTCCCACAAATTTTAAGCATTTAAACTAATGGTTCACACAACAGAAGATCAAAATATAACATTCATTGTTCCATTATTCAAGTTTTTAATCACACAATGACTAATTATCATCGAATGTCTGCCTGACATACCTAGACTGGAGATCATAATTAACCAAATGAAGATTAAACAATTTAGACCATAAATGTCTAATACATGTTTGCTAAGAAAATGTAATTTTACACAATCCAAGCATAGGATCATATTCGACGACTGTTGGAACTGTGTATTTAAAACAGTTAGAAAACTGTATAAATCTCTGTCACAAAGAATGTTGGAAGTAAAACTAAAAACACATATTATAAAAAAACAAAAGAAAAGAATTCTGTGCTGATTCTTTACGAAAAACTTAATCTGTGTTACAGTTTTGTCACACCTGTATTTTTTACAACATTAGCATTACTGTAAAACAGTAAAAATATTGGCTAATTTTATACATGTCGATATATTAATTAAAATATAATTCTAACGTATTAATTAAAACATTAATTAGAATATATAAATTGTATATATATACAAAAATCTTGCACCACGTGTCCATGATTTGAAAAAACAGAAATTCGTAGGTGTCGCATAATTTTGTCGCAGTTCGTACAACATAACAAATACGCTTATTTCAAACCTAGTTAAACTGATTTCACTAATATGCTTACTAATATACCCTTTACATTAGTATATATATGCTTTACAAATATACGCTTCATTCAAATATGAAGCCCCTAACAGAGGCTCGTCTGCAGCCTAAAGAAACATATTCTTGAAAATACATTTCCCATGACAAATGACAATGGACCTCGAACCCCGTGTTCTCGGTGTTGCTACCGCACCCTAATCGCAGTATACGACACCCACAGGCAGAGAAGAACGTGTGACGTTACCGCCGAAACAACAACCCCTCCCTGAAACGCCACCAGTCAGCTTTTCATTCGCGCTCCGCATCGCGTCGGTGGAAAGAGGAGACGGTCCCCATGGCGCACGGGGTGTACACCCGCCTATCCCACCCATAGAAACGCTCCCGTCCAGCGAACCTTACGCGCTCTACGCGTCGAACGATAAACGAATGGCTCTCGAAGCGTGGTCGAATTAGCCGCGTTACAGCGGCCTGCAGTTTGTCCGCCGGATATTTGCGCGTACTTTATCCAGCATTCATTTTCGATCGAGTGGCGACAATAGCGTCACGGCCACGCATGGTAAATGGCCTTGCCGCGCGTCGAGTCGCAGTGCCGTTTCAAACTGTCGATTGTTTTTTAATGCACAGACTTTTTTTTTACCGCGCTTTCGTTCGACGAGCTTCGAACAATTTGGCTGCAATCGTCGGAAGGTACGGTGATTTATTATCTTGATGGTTTTTTAATATTTTATTGGAGTCAAGTTACATCATATCAGACGTCGGCGAGTAACCTGTTTAAGAATTACGTTTGTTTTTATAGTAATTAGAATTATAATTTTTAATTTTTATGTTCAAATTTTGTTTGCAGTCCATGAAAGTCCATTTTACAGATTTAAATGAATTATTTGAACCAATTTCTACGTAGACCATCGATGTATGTGTTCGCAAATATTTATGAAAAATGTATTTGCCAAAAATATGTCTGCAAAGAATATATCTGCCACGTTTCATCCTTCTACTAAATGTTTGTGAAACTGGATACACTTTGTTGCACGGTGTATCGGTAAACCGAAAACAGAAAATCGTAAAATAAACTACGCGATTACAAAGAGAATAGTAACATTCACGAAATTCGCCGTTATGGTTTCTATCTTTCATTTTATTAATAAATTTTATTTAATGCTTTCATAGTCATTGATCAATTTAACCTTGATCGTCGTATCTTTGCATTTCCAGTTTATTTACGTTTTCTTGCAAACCGTAGCCATTCTTTTTAAACCTGTCCAATTTTAAGGGGTACGTGAATTAGAATTCACTTTTTTTTTGTTTAAACTATATACGACGTTTTTCCTATTGAACATTCGCAATTGCGTGCTAAAAGAGTTGGACCACTTTCTAACATTGAAAAAGTTCGAGATAAGATATAACAGCCTCGCACAACACTGTTATCGGTGCCTATTTATGGACTTATTTTTATGACATTATAACAACATAAATGTTCGATGTTCACCGAATACTACGTGGGCCAGTGAACGATAAGGGGATGAAATATATTACCGTGACTCGCAGATTTTCCCGTATTATATTGCATCATATTACCTGGCCAAATTATCCGTGAAATCCGAATCTTGATATTAAAATTGCAAAAAATTTGTAACAGCAAAATATAAATAATAATGATAAGCACATTGGGATACCCTGCCATTTATGCGAATCACTAACGCGTAAAATAGAAATTGTTAAAATCATTATTATTTTGGACATATTAAAATTATTAAAAGAACTAAACTGCAATATATTACAGTTAATATAAACAATTTTTACTATGCAGAAAAATTCACAGATTATTCTTTGCAACTGTATAAGTAATTAAGGCTGTAAAAATTCTCAATTTAATAACTAAATGGATGAATTAAAGTTATTACATTTATTACAGAAAATTGTGCTTTTTCGACTACATTGTAAATATCTGTAATAATAAAACAAATAAATGCATTCCCACCTGCTGCTCCAGCTAAAGGACAACAAAGCAATTTCCAGCTGAGAAATGCTTCATAAAAATACATGTGATGCTGAAAAAGTAATTCTTTGCAGTAGAAAATTATAAGCATATAATAGCGACTCATTCATGAGTTTCGATTTATTATTACTCAAGCCTTTATCGCATTGTTTGCAGAACGGATCAAGCATTAAGTTTCCCACAAAAACGTCTAAAAAATCATTTATTTTGTACGTAACTACATGGTAGAAATTTAGGAAACACTGATTTATTAAAAAGAACATCATTACAATATTGTTATGAAAAAGAAAAGCGGAACAGTAAAATTTTGAATATTAAAATTCTCTATTATACAAATATTTCTATTATTATACATACATATTAATCAATAAGATAGTGGAGCTGTTTGCTATAGGGTAACCAATTACTGTGTTTTTGGTTCGTTTTCAGTCATAATTAACCTTATATTTATCGCATAAGATATAATAAATTTTCTAATTCTTTCGTATCCTTTTTAATAAAAAAATTGAATATGTCTTATTCTTTATAAACATAATATCTCGCAAAGAGAAATTCTGTTCCGTGAAAGATGTCGATCGTGTCGATTTTTTAAATTTTAATAAATATTTTCAACTTGATAATATTCCTGCTAGTGTCGAGACGAATTCAACGACTTGCTTATGCATAACCTCATTATAATATAGCATACTATACTGTAGCATATTATACTATAAAGCGAATATAGCTTAAGCCTTGTTACATTGCTAAAACAATTTTAGTCGCAAACAGTAAATTCCTAGACCGCCGTGCTTAGTGCGACGCGAGAAAAACAAGCGAGATGTAATTGGTAAAGCGCAAGGAGGTTGCAGGAAACCAATAGAAACGTTGTCTCACGGCAATGTTCCTTTGTGGCGCGAAGTCCTGTGCGGCGTGCACGGTGGCCGCAGAGATAAGGAGGGAAGTTCGGATCGCGAACAACGGACCGTCAAAGCGCTCCTTTGTCAATGGGATGGAAACGTGCCCCCGGAAACGTAACCGCGTTCCCCCGAAATTCGCTTTCTCCCCATTTAGATTATTAATAACCGCGTGCGCGCGAGGAAACGCTGCCGAAAGGATTCCGACCTGGGCAAAACAGCCGGCGGCGCACCTGTAATTAAGTGAAATCGCAAACGACGGCTCGGACCGAATTATTTTCACACCTCTGCGACGGCTACGGAAATCAATAGCCGACGCATCTCGACCGTCGGGACGATCCGCCAGGCCCGATGTCGAAATTATTTTCGATCGTCGACGACGGGTCCCGTTGGAGCGACGGGCGCGACGGTTTCGGCTCGAAGAAAATTAGGTTCGTTCGTATGGAAACTAAACATTCGGGTTTTATATTAACTGTGCAAACTATCGGGCCGCGGCGTTTCAATATCACGCCTAGCACGATCATTCGCAGCGTCGCCTCGTTCGAATTCTGTAGGTGCTGGAATTGGAAAAAGCGAGACTTCGCGTCGCGGAAGGATCGGGCAAACTTCGGTGGCGGAATCGTTCGTTCGCTGAATTGGCGGCAGTATTTGTATAAAGGGTGCTTCACTTACGCGTAACCTCTTTATCATCTTCTTCAACTTTTATAACGTGAAAAATTTATTTTCGTAATTTTCAAGGTCGTCGATGTTTTTTAACAACCACATATATTTTCGTACTGCATCGGGTAGCTCGTAAAAAATACGCTCAAGTATGGGCCGTGATGTGACCTACAAGTGACCTTAAATTGCAAAAAGTAATGGTAAGACTTAAATTTCGTATGAAAATTGACATAACCTTAACATTCCATACACGCATTCAATATAAATTATTTTCGTATAACTTCAGCTTAACTTTCTTAAAAGAAAAACAACAATGAATCAATAAATAATAAAGTTCTATCTAACTGAAGGGAGAAAGACGTTAAAGAAGAATTACTCGAGGAAATTACGTACGATAATGTATTTATTAATAGCAATGTAATCCCTGCTGACACCTGTCTGTTAAAGTAAAAGAATTTGTCTTGGACAGTGACAATGTAACATAATTTTAAACACGAAGGGAATATCCTGCCCTGTCTCGTGCACGAAGGACGATAGGGTTTCACAAAGGACACGAGCAACATCTTTGTCCTCGTCGGCGGCACGCATGTAAGTCCAAACTTGACACTTTAAACACTGGATTCGTCCACCTGTGAATTCAGAGAACAAATGGCTACAGGAAATACATTCAGCTTCATCACGGACGTCCTTTCAAGAGCCTTTGTGCCTATTCCGATGAAGGACAGTTTTCTTTCGTTTCTGATCGGCCTGAGATTCAATTATTTTTTCGCCACCGGCTACCTTTCAAGAATCTTTGTCCCATTCGGACGAAGGACAGTTTTCTTTCGTTTCTTCGTTCGCCGCTCGAGATCCAATTATTTTTGCAAGAAACGGCACGTATCTCCGTTTAACCCTTCAGCGGCGGCCATTGTTAGATCTATCCGGATCCTTGCTCACTCTTTCCACGAGTATTTTAACTTACTTCTTTGAGATCGATGTTAATTCTCTTAGCAATCTTAATCTTTTATGTACCGGAAGCACGCTGTCGATTTATGGAAATCGGAATTCGGCAGCTTGGAATTCTTTAAGAACGTTTCAAAAAAGGGGACCGCAATATTCCTGAAATTTTTATCTAAAAAAAAAGTCTACTAATAGTTTTCCAATGAGTGAAATGTCAATATAAATAGCTAATATAAATATAATAGCTAGGAGCTAAAATAAACTGTTGTAACTATTTTTGAAATAATCGTGCCTTGATGCTTATTACATTACTATTAGTTGCAAAATATTAGTTCTAAGCAACAGTTGAATTAATGCAATAGCGTTTGTTTTCTTATTTTTATTGGTTACTAATTACTGATATTAAACAAGTAACCCAAATGTTCTGATTAGCGTCGTCTCCGTTTTCGTTATCTTATAAAGCTAAAAAAAGTGGCCTTCTAGGTTGGAGACGAATAACCTTACTTTACAGATCACAAATATAATTCTTAAATACAAAACATTCATAGACAACGTTACTACACTCTGAATTTCTGTCGAGTCGGTTCGTAAGCACGTGCGATTTTAATTTCGATCTTATCCCGCATAATAGCGCAACAGGCGTCTATTGAGCGATTATTTACTTATTTGTTCCATGTGAGTGATATAGCGATTAAATTCCTGAGAATCATAGAGTATCAAGTTAACAAGGATGAACACCACCGACATATTTTGCTGTACGACGAAATTCGTGATCAACTTTTTGAAAACTATGGAACGCCAAGTTAACAGGAATGAAAATTTACGTTTTAATAGCACAGGTAAACATGTTCACTATAGCGTGAACATACTTTATTGCTTGCAAAAATTGATATAATAT
This sequence comes from Augochlora pura, assembly GCF_028453695.1. Taxonomy (NCBI): domain Eukaryota; kingdom Metazoa; phylum Arthropoda; class Insecta; order Hymenoptera; family Halictidae; genus Augochlora; species Augochlora pura. Next base: position 11,714,494 of record NC_135779.1, read on the forward strand.
CTGCAATTACAAGTTACTAGCTGTTCGCTAAAGTGTGAGTTCGCTTCTCTGCTGGTAAAAGTTATTACAGTATTTACAATCGTAAATGTCAGAAGTAAGTCACCGGACTTAATCACTACGTGGCGAATATTCTGCGTCATCGAAAAAATGTTTCGGAAGGACATAATTAAGTAATTAGCTTCACGTAAATACAAGTTCGACTGAAAATACTCGCGGCGATACGTAAGTAGGTTACAATAGCCGTCTGAATCGACTACGCGTGTAGATGAAGAGTGACGGTAGCTTACCAGTTTAACAGCGAGCACGGCGAACGACGGGTCAATAGATAGGTGTAACTGCAGACACAGAACTGCCGGAAACGTGTTCGCCACGCATGACACGCATCACAGATAAGGGACACGCATCGACGACCGCGTTCGTGCACGAGTTTACAAACCGTTAAAAGCACCCTTGGTTCTGGTCGAATTTCGATACAAAAAAAATAGAACCTACATTCCCAACCCCGTTCTCGCCTGGAAAATTTGCCGCTAGCTTCTCACTGCCCTCTACAAACTCTGGCCGCTCTCAATAAGCTGCAAACTTTCATACGATCCGAGGGGGGAAAAAAGGATTTTATTTCGTCCATTTGTAATTGACGAGATTTTATTTATTCTTTAAGATATTTGTCAAGATTAACGTGATCTATTACGTGATCTGTTGTCGAAGCATCGATAATTTTGTTTATTATCCTCTATTTATATAATACTAATAAATAGTTACGCAATATAAACGATATCATGCGAAATTTTGCTACTTTTACAGTTGTCACGTGTGCGGTATTATTCTAAACGCAGCAATAATGAAGTGATTTTTCTAGAACAGGAATAATAGACGACAGTAGCATCGATAAATTTTATTTGCAATAAATAGTCTGCGAATCTAAATATTCGAAAATCACTTTTTTAAAAATCAGTATCAGATACAAATCTAGTTTATCGACTAATTTATTAAGAAAATTTCTTACAGCGGACTTCATGCAATTATAGTAAGTGGGTGAATGTCAATTATTTTCGTTAAATTGATATGTTCGAGGGACAAATTGTTCATATTTTATATTTAATATTGTAATACTATATCTAGTAACTTAATAAAATATTATCATCAGAAATCGATGCAATCAATGCAGAAAATTTACATTTTGCATGAAAATATCATTCTGTGTTTTAAAATCATATAAACAAAATTAATTTATATAGATCCACAATTTAATACCAGATATACTAATATTGTTACTCATTTAAGAAATTCTACACAGTTTGCAAGATTTCATCCAATCGCAAGTAGTTGTAATAATTTCCTTACATCCAACATTCTCCAACACATTGAAACGTCTTGTTAACCATTGAAAAGTACTATAAAAAAGCTTAAAAAGATCTAGACGATTTTTTTCGATCGTCTTACAGAAACCAGCAATTTTTTAACAAACAATTTCCCCGTCAGGATACCGCACACCAGAATAGAATTTCATATTGCGAGTTTGCGGGAGGGTGTACTCGCGTCAAAGAGATACCATCGTTGTTTCCAACGAACCGTGGAAAATGTTGAATACCAGATGCGTGCATCGTTGCACCGTTGCGTCCGCGCGCGCGGCACCGCGATCGTGAATTTTTCCAAAACGAATGCCTCTTTATTTGCCCTGCGCGCACCGGGTCGATTGCTTTCGACCCCGGCAACCAATCTCGAGAATTTTCCGATCGATCGAACGATCCTAGGTGTCGGATCGCTAATTTTTCATGGTCAATGTGGGACACCAATTTCGCGAATTTATTTTACTCCGGAAAGGAATTCGCACGGCACGAATGTCTCTCGCTCCGATAAGGAAAATGATAGCGATAGTTGACCTTATCTTGAATACATTGGGGAATGGATGCAGAATTATGGCAGGCACTGGGGCTGCGCGCATATTAATGCTCGTGCATTCGCGGCAACTTTAGGTATCTCGGTAATTTCAAATAGAGCCCAGTGTTACCGTCTGTGTAATATAATGTTGGTTTGTTGTCGATATTTTTGTCTAAATTGTAGCAATTTTTAGAATAGTTGAACAGGAACATATTCGCAAAGATAAAAGGAAGTGTTATAAAATAGGTTTACTTAACGAAAGACGAAAGGCAGTGCACGCGTGTTATATTGTAATTAACCCTTTCGGTACGAGCACTCTGTCCGCCATGACACTCTCGCTGTACGAGGCCCCGCGCCGAAAATTGCCACCGCACATGACGACTCCTCCTTTATAAGAAAATATTTCCTAAGCGTTAAAGAAAAACTGTGCTTAATAAAACGACATTTTTTAACAAAAGTGTTGCTTGTAACTTAAGAGATATTCAGAGGTACTTATATAAAATTCTGTTATTTATACCGGTCATCGCACGTGCGCCGGATATATCCGGCGCTCGTCCAGAGCGGTCGTCGCGCGGACGCCGGATATATCCGGCACTCGTACCGAAAGGGTTAAAGCAGACCTCGATTTTATATATTCTAGATTATTAGGAAAATTAGTATACCCAGTATACCTTTTATATCGTAGCTGTATTATGTAACAAATATTACTATATGATAATAGTTATTTCATTAATACTAAATTAATAGTATTAACAATCCTAGAGGGTTTTCCAATAGATACGGGTCGATGTTGACAGTCTGTAGCGGCCATGTTGTTTTGAATGCGTCGATTAAATCTGTTGTTTACAATTCAGTCGGTTATGCCAAATCACCATGGCAAGTTACACGATTAAGAAGCACGCCCAAATGATAAAATTGTATTATTAAAATGTGTGTTCGTTAGTGAAAACGTTGCGCCCATTTTATGGTAGACGCGGTGGCCGTTCAAAGTCGATCCTCCAACGTTTGGTGGCCAAATTCTAAACGATCGATTCGGTAAATGATCAGCCAACACTCGTACGTCAACGGAAAGCCAAATCGGCCGAGAACATCGCCGCTGTCCGTGAAAGTGTGCAGGAGAACCCGCAGGCAGTCAATTCCTCGCCGTGCACAAGAACTTGGTCTTTCGCAGTCTTCAACTTGGCGAATTTTGCATCTGGACTTGGGCCTACACCTGTACAAGAACCAACTGACCCAGGAACTTAAAGTTAATGACCACAGACAACGCCGTTTGTTTGCTGACTGGAATTGGCCACCAAGATCGTGCGATTTCACCCCTCTAGACTTCTTCTTGTGGGGTTTTCTGAAGTCGCAGGTCTATACCAGTAAGCCACAGCCGGAGCTATGCGACAAAGTCATTGATAATTGGACCTCTCCAATACGAGCCGCCGTGCAAAGCCGCTAGGGACATTTGAACGATGTCATATTCCATATACAGGGTGGGGCAAATAAAGTGTTACAGTGCAATATCTCCATTATCATTAATGATACGCGAAAATGCTTCAGAAACAAATTGTTTGGTTCGGAGGGGGACGTATTTTGGTGGAAATGTTTTTTTTTTCAAGGTCATATTTTTTGAGATTTCAAGGTCATCGATGTTTTTTTAAATGGAACTATATATTTCTTTTTCGATGACGTTATTGCCGATTTTAAGACGAATCCAGCGACGTATAATTCAAGGTCATTCTAGTCGCGCAAAGTATGAAAATCGTTGAAAAACCGAAGAGTATCGCAATTATCACTTTCACAGAATCCACTAACCTTGGCATGGTTTTGTTTACAGAACATGCTCGAAATGATGTCCCTCCACTTCTAAACACTTATTGAGTCGTTGATGAAAAGATTATCTCTCCTTTTCATGTCGTCAGGTGTGGTAGGTGGTACCGACATTACACTATCTTTCACAAAACCCCATAAGAAGTAATCTAATGGTGCCAAATCTGGCGAACGAGGTGGCCAAGCTACAAGACCGCCTCGTCCTATCCATTTTTCACCAAAAATCTCATTCATGACTTCGGTTATACTCTTCGGCTTTTCAACGATTTTCATACTTTGCGCGACTAGAATGACCTTGAATTATACGTCGCTGGATTCGTCTTAAAATCGGCAATAACGTCATCGAAAAAGAAATATATAGTTCCATTTAAAAAAACATCGATGACCTTGAAATCTCAAAAAATATGACCTTAAAAAAAAAAAACATTTCCACCAAAATACGTCCCCCTCCGAACCAAACAATTTGTTTCTGAAGCATTTTCGTGTATCATTAATGATAATGGAGATATTGCACTGTAACACTTTATTTGCCCCACCCTGTATAATAGCATACACGGCATTTCAAAATCGACTTGCCCTTACTGGAAAACCCTATATAATATACATGTAAGAAGTTCATTCGAAGGAATGAACCAGTTCCGGGACGTGAATTTTCCAAATTTTGTTTACTACGTGGCAGTGATAATTTTAACAAAAACGTAATTCATCTTCATTCAATAACGTCTAAAGAATATCCACTAATTTCTCAGACCCGAAACAGTAACTAATTTAACCGTGACAGCTGTTTTAATTTTTTGTTGTGCATGATACTATTTTTAGCAGCAATGTTACACTATTTCTGATTTATTAGAACACTCTGAAACGAAGAAATACAATTAACTATTTCGGCATAAAAACTTTTCATTTCGCTTTCTATATTTCTGTTATTTTATTCGCAATCTGCTCGTGACATTATAAGAAAAATAAACTTCAATTTCACAGCAATATTGATAAATCCTTCATAAAGATTCCGATACCACATAAAAATCCACGATCCTATTACTGTTGGAAAATATTAACGGAAGTAGCAATATTGAACGATGTGAAGGAAAAATTTATTTCGATACCGAGTAACTTCTGTCATTAACTCTGTGTAACTCACTCAGGGGAAAGCGGAACGCTCCCTGTAAAAGTTTTCCATAGATGACTGATCGAATTAAAAACATTTCTGGACAAAGCAATTATTATCGATTTAGTGCAATATTTCCCTAGAAAATTGTTAACACGATTATTCAACGGTAATGAAGGGTATAATCGCATTTCAATTTTAAACGCTACGTTAAGAGACACTTTTTTCTGTGAATAAAGCGTGTGATCCTTTTTGTCACAGTCTTTACGTACATTTTCCATTTTGTGCAAACTACAATTACGTTTGTATATTATGAAAATTAATTTTATAATATAATTAGTAATATTCGCTATTAGAATGCATCTTGATTATAGCCTTTAAATTTACACAATAATTTCTATCACAGCTATGTTAATTAGTATTTCTTTGTAATTAATATTTCGTGCAAGCAGTCACTAATCGCACTTACTAAATATCGATAACAGAAAAGTTAATATAATTACAATTTAAACAACAAGTAAATGTCGTCCATATTTAGTAATTTATATTCTAAGTCTTCATAAAGCGACTGACATAATATTATATTGCAAAAGGTTAGCAATATTTAAAATCGTAACAAAAAGGTCTCAGTAAATTTTTATATGCTAAACTATTCGTCGTAGTTTTAAATATAAACGAATGTAACATTATCTCCTTCTTACGTAAGTAATTATAGTCACGGAAATTAAACTAAAAGTGATTAAAGCCCTGCGAACAAAGCACTTTACGGTTGCAGCGACTAGAATATCTTTGTAGTTCATAACTTACTAGAAGAACAAAAAAATTAACAACTATTCTATACCTATATATTCCCTAAAGGCTGTATATCAACAATAATAAAATAGAACTAAATAACATACATACTTGTTAGACCTTATTTAGAATCTCCGTCACGAGTCCGAAACGATATTGTAGAGTAAGAAATTAAATAGAATACAGTAAAAAATACGATAAATGAGTATCGTGAGTAGGTACGGTAAATAAATACGGTAAATAGAGTTAATCGATCTTAGGAAACTACGGATGCTATTATTCAAATTCTCCGTAACCACCGAGCGTCGTGCCGAAGCTGGGCGCTCGAAAGTGGCTCTTTTGAAAGAAGAAGAGACGGGAGAAAGAGATCGGCCCTCCTCGTATCCGTTCAGAGAAGCATTTAATTGCGAATTGTCGTCTAGGCCCTTAATGGACCGTCCACACTGTGAACAATGGTCTCGGGCGGAGCGAAGAAGACAGGAAATCGACGGGGAGGAAATTTCTGTCCAGAAGACCGAGACGGAGATGGACTACCTAGCATGCATGATAAGAACAGGTCGGTAAGAGAGTCCGCCAGAGTAAGGAACAATTGCTCGTGAGCGAGGCGAGTAACGACCGAGAACTTCGATGCTACAATACATGGCGAAACACGAATCGTTAATTGTCTTTGAATTCCAGGCTGGCTTCCACTTCAATAACTTCTATGAAACACTCTTGAAATTCTTGATAATACATATAATATAGCAATAACATATATATTAATAAATATAAATATTGTTAATTATATATATAAATAATTTTTAGAAGTTAATATACATAAACGTTAAATATGGTAAGCTGAGAAATTTTAATGTTTTATGTATCACATTATATGTTACAATCAGAACATTTTCACTAAGTTGTGTGGCAGTAGTTGACTGAAGAACAATTAATAAAATATATATGAAATTTAAATTATCCATGGAAATTTAGATTAGTTATTACCACACAATTTATTAAAAATGCCTCGATTGCAACACCTCATATGATACATAAAACATTCTAATTTCTCATATTCACATTACTTTCTGAAATATCAAAAGTAAATTGTAGAAACGAGTCTTTTTTTAAGATAGTAATTGTATTTGTTATCAAAATTGTAATTTAACAGTGAACGTGTTCAGAACAAAAATTAGTGATTAGTTCTTTCGAATGATTACACTCGAAAGGTTCGATTATTGTATACAGATTAGGTACACTAAAATTATACTTAGTTAGAGATCGGCTCGTGACGCACTTCGAAGCCATTTTCGACCTACCTGTATTTTCCAGGTGACCGATGTTTATTTTTGCGCGTTAAAAGGTCGTGTCGCAAAATATCCAACAAAATCTTGCTCCAAACCAATTCGATATCTCGGCAATTTTAATCGTAAACATAACAAATCAAATCTGTACCAAAAAAAACAATTATAGTTTTTCTTTTAGCCGAAATTTTGCAATTTAGTATTTGGAGATAGGAAAGCTCACGAAGATCACATATTTAGCAACTATAATTGATAAAACTAATTTCGAGGAGCAGAGAATCGCGTTCTCCTAATTATCAATTACAGAATTTATGAACAAACGTAATTACTTGATGTATATCGGTATTAAAGCAAAGAAATCAGTGAGAATAGATTCGATGAATACCACCTCGTGATCTGCGCTCGAAAGTTTTTCAAGATGAAATAAAGATGAAATTCCATAGATCTGAGGAGACGATAAAGTTCGGAGATTGTATAATACAATCGGTGTGAACTAAATCGTGAAACTATGCGTAATCGAACAGGACATTCGGTTCGAAATTTCATTCGCGTCCAACGCTTACCGTGTTAGCGATCGATTAAATGTCAGCGTGAACACCAGTGATAAATACCCGGTCGACCAATGACAATTCGATTAAATGTTTAACGCTGTCAGGAACCATCTGCCACAATGCCGCAATCATCGCATGAATTTACAAATGCTTTATCCCATCGTACGTGCTGGTAATGGGATTTGTAATGCGATATCCGAACTTTTTCCACTTCGTGCATTCGCAGATAAAACAAATATGCGAGAAACATAAAAGCTACATGCATACATGACTTGCAAAACTGTGGTAAACCTATGATCAAACTGTCTACTTTAACATTGATTTTTATTGAACTTAAATTTATCAGCCTTATTGAATTATATACTGTCATATATTTCTATATAGTTTAGTATACAGTTCTATATATTGATATTTTGCTTCTCGACAAATTTAACATGGCGAACAAAAATGGTCTATGATAATTGACCTGTTCTTTAAATTTTTAACACGACCTCGACAATTTTGGCATTATCGACGACTGTAATTTAGGCTTACAAGTTGACGGAAAACTTAGAGGAGAAATAAAATTAATTTTTACATAGTGTTTACAATTACTTCAGCGCTTAAAAATTAGTGTCAAACAGACAGAATTTTATTTCGACTTAAAAAAACGAAATAACATTCATACTTAACAGGTTATTGTTAGAAATCATAATCACGAGTCAGACTCGTCAAACTATTGTACGACAAGGGGTTAATTACAATAAATTCCATTATCGTTTGATAAAATTATTGCTCCGTATAAATATTCGATTATGACGAGACCGAGTGGAAATTAATACAGCGAGTATGCAGCCGTAAAATTATAGGTCCGAATGGACGAACTATTGTTTGGAGAACCGGTTTCGCAAAGTTTGCTTAACGTTAGTGCGGGTTGATAAAACAGCGTGATGTTATCTGCAGGATAAATGTTCGGAACTGCACCAACTTCGCAACCGGAAGAAAATTAAACGAAGCTCGTCGCAACGATCTCGAAAAATGGCCATTTATAATTCGGGGACGTGAGGTTGGATTATCCACGGGAGACCAAAACTGGAAGCAGTTTCAAATTGAAGAAGTACCTTATGTGTTAAACGAATTATCGTCCAAGTTCGTGTAACGAATTTTTCTTAGCGAACAAAAATTATGCACTTGTATATTAAAAACAAATTTAATTACTGAAACAAAAACTCGACTGATTGTATATTAGTACAAAGTGAGACATAGAGTTTACTATAATACAATTAATAAGGTATAACTAATGATATATATTTAATAACTATTATAAGTAACATTAGATCATTATTGTAAGTAATATTACATCTAATTATAGCCAAGATTCTATTAAATCTATACCTAGATTTAATTATAGCTTAATTATGCAACGTTGCATTTTATTAACGAGCATCATCTCATGAAAGTCATAAACGAATAAAAGTTTCTTTTATGCGTTGCAAGGTTTGGAGAAATAATTTTTATTTCATAATTTTACGCGCATACTATTAACTTTAATGGCAACGCTGTTAAAACGCACTGAATGTCACCAGTTTGCGCTGCCATCATTCTCATTATGCTACAAGTTAGTTTACAAGCATCACCGCCCTCCCTTCGATTTTTGTCTTCTATAGTTTTAATGACGAGTACGCAATAAACACGGCTTATAATTATTATGTTCATGCGCGTTGTAAACGCGGAAAAATTGCAGTCTTGGCGATCATTAGGCTCTGCGTTATTAGATGCTCACGCGTTTAAAATATGTTGAGGTGTGCGAATAAAATATGTGATGAATGAAAACGTAATGCATGAACGAACAGAGGATGCACAGTTAATTCCTTTTCAATGTACTGTTATCGAATATCCTTTATTATTAATCATTCTTTTCATTTCGATCGCGATAAATTAGCTATAATAAATTAATAATAATCGGTTAAATTAATGTATAAGAGAAGCAACTGAAACGTAACCATTAAATTGCATTTTATTTCCACGCTATAGCGCTGTCCACTGTTTCGTGTAGTTCATCGTTTTTAATTGAACTAGATCCGCATTGTAATACTCCCACATAGTTGTAATCAAATGTATTATCAGATTCTCAGGAATATGCAACGAACACATGTGTAATATGCTCATTAATATTCGAACGGCTCGGGTCCGTTTGGACCCAGCGCATGAATATTGTTATCTGGCTGAGTAGGCAATGTCATAAGACATATGTACGTTGAATAAAATTTATAGATAAAATTATAATTTATAAATGGTCTTAAGGCTACTGAGTAATATTTTGATCAAGGAATATTAATATTCTGATGCAAAATAAATTATGGATACTTTCCAACCACCAATTTATTATTTTCCTCTTAATATATGTACTAGGATTCACTAAAACATTCGAACGCCTTTTATAAAAAAAACTGTAGCATTGTTAACATTGTTAGCAGCTACAAATAATTGAACTATTGTCCAAAAACTGTAAAAATCCTGAAGAATCTCATATCTTCCTAAATTAAATTGAAATTTTCATTACAGACCCCAATAAAAAATATTGACAAGCATAATTTTTTTCTTATTCTTGTTGTTCCAATAAATTGTCATTTATGTAAAAATTTGATTAGACATTGCGTAGTAAACTAGTCTCACTGGCATCATAAAATGATTCGAACCATTTGGTGCAAATCTAAAAAAGTTTAAAATGTTTAACGCTAAAGTTATTGTACAAGTAAGAATTTATTGAAACCGTAAAGATTCTTTCAGGGGGGAAATTAAATAAATTTCATAGTGGAGCTATACATTATAGAAAAACTATCAAAAGTTCTAATGAATTTAGTTTCGTCATTCTCACGATGCAATTATACGTTTATTAGATTCTATGCATTTTATTCATTGCGAATTTTGCGCATTTTATGCACCGCAAATTTTATGCATTCACGGGTAGACCGACTGGATAACATTAAAAGCATTTAAAGAGTTTGAAAACGCTACTATGTTGCGTTCAACTTATTAAAATTATTAACGGGAACAATTTGTACTTTGCATGCAAATCCACGATCTATTTACCACTTTTAATGCTCCAGTATTAATTGAATCGACTGTACATGCGGCATCGGCTACAGTGCAGCGACCACTTAGAATCCGGATCCCAATGTTGCATGCAACCAAGATACTTCATGCAGTTCGTTTCACCTCGAATTCTCGATCCTCCGTGGATCGTGGCTAATGCTCGCGCTTAGAGTTTTCCATTGGAGCAGAATATCCGAGACGCGTTACGCACAGAAGCGCCATGCGTTATTCATCGTCGCGATGCGCAACAAGGCGTCAACGGCGCCTAATCGGCGAACGAAGATTAATAAACGCGCGCGGCTCGTCGCGACGCGTCGGCCCGCGAGCGGCTCCCGCAACCGAGAGAGGCCCGGTGGCGAAGATGAACGAGGCGGCTTTATCAACGACATAATTATTCCGTAACTCCCAGCGGCGGGGGTACCTCGGATTGGATAGACTTGCCAAGATATTCGAAGTTTCATTAGCTCCTAATCAAGCCGCGGCGCCGCGCCGCCATCCTGCCTCGAGTTGTTCGCCAGGACTAACCCCCTTTAACCATGAATTTTGCATCTCAGCGATAACGGAGATAATAAAGACTGTGTTCCCGTCATCTCCTACCATGCTTCGTCTGCTCTTCGCTATTCACGGCTCGCCGTAGCGAGACTGACAAGGGAACATGCCTAACTTGTGCACGCCAATTTTCGTGAAATTTGCACGGGTCATGGTCCTCGCGGAAACATTTGACACGCTCGTCTTTTATTAGCAGGCGTCCGCGCTGAAACTGTTCTTGGCCCTATCTAAACCTGGAAGTAACTGGAAAAATTAACGTCTATTATTTTGTAATAATTAGGAGACTGTGTTTGCGTAGACCCGCTACCATATTTATTGCAATCAGAGTTGCGAATAGTTTATTTTAAACCATAAATTACGAATCCCAAATTGCATTAATATTTCATTTTTAAATAATAATTAAATTTCTTACTTAATTAAGATATCATTCACGCAATTTCGTAAATAATGTATTCCCCTTTTTTTATTTGGAAATCAAATGATATCTTTTATTTGGATTTTAAGGGAAGACATATAATAAATAAATAATTTTACTCGTATTTCATCTGTTGTATATTATACGACGGATATTTTGCACATTAGCTTTGCGAATAAGATGATAATTTTTATTTTAATTTAGGTGAATAGCAAATAAAGAGTAATCTTTGTTTTTTTTTCGTTTATCGTGTAATAGATATTAATTTCCATTTATTATTATTCTGCTCGATGCGTTCTGCTGAATAAATAGTAATCAACGATCAATTAAATGATGATTAATAAATAACAATTGAAATTGTATTTATAAATAAGTAACAGTTGTTCTTATTTATTATTCAAATAATCATTTGTATGAACGCTTACTTAAACGATGCGCAACACTAATTATAATATATGCATTCAATCATTTTCTATGAAAACAGTCTTTAGGATTTTAGCAACTTTAAAACGATCAGATTAACTTTTCCAATTTGCTACAATTAAATCATTTCTCGATGAAATCTTGCACTCAATACAGATAATTTCTATTTTACATAAAAACCTACAGTCCTGTTGGGTTTTAGAAATATCACAATTATATTTATTTGAGTTTTGTATGATTCGTGCTGTAAAGTATGTTTGTATAAAGTGTTCAATTATCTGTAATTCTAATGCTTTCATAATAGCAATAATAATAAAATTCAAAGAAACCGATCATTTGTGATACATTTAATATTAAAGCCTGCCTCTTTGTTTCATCGTTTTACTATAAAAATGGAGTAAAAAATGGAAATATACATGTCACAGCTTAACATTTTGTCCCAGACGAATTACAAAAGTTGTTTAATCTTCTCAGAGAGAAGGAATGTTGTGATCCAGAATAAATTGCCGTGGCTTTTTTCAAATCGAAGCGATACGAAAGGAGGAAGACGGAAGAGGTTACTAATATCAAAATGGAAAATCAAAAATTCCTGTTCTCTGTTCGACCGGAATTTATGAGAAACGGGGTAACCCTCGATAAAGAACCGAATCGCTATTTCCTTATCGCTTTCGCACAGGAGTTGGACTTTCTCATTTCCTACGGTGGAATCTATTGCCATAATTCGGAAGCTTCGAGATTGCGAGACCGATAGACGAAAAAGCTGGGAGAGTGAGGCACGAGTTTACGCGGTTCCGCTTCTAGAATCCGGAAAAAGGTTCGAATTGATGTATTTTATATATCGAAGCAATGCTGCCTTGCTTTGTGCGGAAAATATTTGAAATACGCTCCAATTTGGCAACTCCAACAATATACCAGTTTATGCTTCCAAAAATGAGAGCTCTCTTTGTAAATATTCTGTCCGATATGGTTGTAACCAACAAGCTTCTCTCGTGTATATTGATCCTTGACAAATTCGAGTAACATGAAGGACTTTGAAATGCGCTGATTACTATATTTCGCATCAAACTCGCGAATTCTAAAAATATCTTCGAGAAAAAAGAAATGTTCGTAAGGTGTATCGCGATAGTTACAGAAAATCTGAGTTAGTTTATGAATGACGCTGAAATATTTTTCTATACCTATAAACAAATTTTAGGACCTTCGCAACGAATGGTATAAGTATAATATAACAAATAATGTCAAAATTACATTTATTCAGACTTTCCACTATAGCACACATATTTTCACAAAATGTAGAAATTGTAAAAAAATTTGACGACTACATACCAAAATTGCAAAAAAATTTGACGACTACATACCAAAATTGCAAAAAAATTTGACGACTACATACCAAAATTGCAAAATGTGCGAGTTTATAATAGATAAAAAATAAAACAACGATTGAAGTAAAATAGAAATGTATTCGACTGTTTAATATTTCATCTATCACAAGCCTATTAATATGTGCCTCAATTGTGGTACTACACTAAATGTCACTTTAAACATATTCCTCCACATCCAAGTATAAAAATAAATTATTTATGTTATTGCTATTGTCATTGTACAATTTATTAACAAGCTTGTATCTATAAATAGTAGATTCCCAAAAATGATGAAATCATAGTCGCTGGATAAAATGTATAAAAAATGCGACTGTTCATATTTTCGAAGAAAAACCCGGAACGTAAAACTTCGAGAAGCAAGTTCAACGAGAAAATATTTGGATGTCCAGCCTCTCCGTTTTTCTATCAGATAAGTTGCCCAAGTTCAACCCTCAATCTTCTCACCCTCGCGCTCGAACACGAAAGAATCAATTTCGGAAAAGAACGACCATACTTCAAGACGCGCTAACATTTCCCGACAAGGAACACGAGAGCTACGAGAGCTCGAAATTAAATCCGGCAAGTGGGTACAATTAATTCGGACCACGTTTCCGCAGCTGCAAGACATCGAAAATGATTTCGCTGCTCGAACATTATCGATCCGGTCGAGACCCGCGAAATTTTAATTAAGCAAAACCCACGGCGCTAATTATCGCGGCCCTCTTTTCGGTTTCCCGTGTAACTCTTGCGAACAATTAATCATTTCATCGGCACTGCGGCGTACAATGTAATCCAGTTAATTGCGTATCGATTGGCGAAACGAAATAGAAACGTGTATATTCGATACGTATCGACGAGCCACGCTAAAGCCGGGTGTTTTCATAAATAAAACGAGACAGACCCGATATTAAATTATTTGTCGGATATGCGGTTTCCGAAATCTCGCCCAATTTTTAGTCAATTACATTACAAAAATTTTATTTCCATGTTTCGATCGAAACGACGTTAGCGTGCACGTTAGTATGTAGAGATTTGTCACTTTTAACGAATAAGTGATAAATATTATGAATTAATGATATAGAACAATGAATGTATGACAGAAAATTTGACAAACCTTGAAAAAATATATTCGAGCAGATTTATTATTATTCAAACGAGAAGTATATCTTACTGTAACTCTTGTTCCGTACAAATGATGGAGATAATTTTTATTTTGCATAGAGATCCGCAGTCTAGCGATAACAAATTTTATTAACCTGTACGTGCGTACGTGCGCACGCTGTAGAATAACTCCAGTGAGAACTTTATGACAACATTTTGAGCACGTACAATTAAAACTAGTAAAAAGATTAAATGAAATTAGGAATGCTGAGATATAATTTTCAGTCATTTAAAATTATTGCAAAAAGCAATAACCAACTTTCTATTTGATTACCTGCTTGTATTTCCTTATGGTTTGAAATTATTATAATTAGGTTGCAAATATACCTAAACGTAATTTTATGACGACTAAAATAAAGGAATAATTTCTGGCATCTAACAAAAGATTATTAATGATAAAAATAATACAAAAATATTATCGATTCTTACAAGTAATCGTGTTTTTAAACAAATGATTAAATATAAACTACAACTAAAGTGTAAGTATTGCTTCCGACACGAGGTGTGGTGCATAAGCCGTAACGTTCCAGATTATAATCGCGCGGTTATAATATGCGAGCAATCAGCTAAGAGGAATTCGAATTTAGCGCGTGGCTCTCGCGCAATAAAATGCGAACTCATCAAATTAATGGATTACAGTTGATCGCGGTGAAATAAATCCAGCCCGCAGGTTTTCATTTCTTTTCGGGAATTACTCGCTCTTGATTGATTATCAGGGTGCCGGCGAGGAAGAGGAACGAGCACGTTTCTTCCCGACTTCTGAAAGTTCCCCCGATTTGCCGTCAATTCCGCGGTTCACTGACTTTTTAAATTACTCTGCCGCGGCAGCTGTTATCAAGCGACAATCACGGAATAATAGCCGCGCCAGGTTGTACCCCGGGTGATAAATTCGTTGTTCCACGGCCGAAAGATCGGGGAATTTTTAATGAATCCGCGAAGGTAAGATGCATTTTTCATCAGGGTAACAATATTTGTTTCCGAACCCGGTGGCTCGCGCTTTGGCGCCGTAAAAGGCTCGTATAAGTTTAATGCTTAGAACGCGGACATAAAATTGCAGCGGGCATGCGTCGCGGAAAATGTAAACCACGTTGCAATCGTTACCGGGGCCGTTATAAAAATGATGGAAATTTACAGTTCACATTTAGGAAAAAAACGTAAACGCGCAGTTACGCCGCGCTCGAATCGCTTCTAAATTTTCGTTTTTGACGCGCGACGCGACGTTCATTCACCGTTCCTGCTACAATTTGCTCATTAATCACTGTCGCGAATTAAATACGGACTTTTTATTCATTTTATGGCCGGAACGGAACTTTTAATTTTCTCAAATTAGGCGATAGTTAAGCGACGAAAATTTACCGCCGCGCGGAGCATAATATAAAATGAACGTTGCTCTCACCATTATATTACATTGTATAATATATTGGCATTGTATGAAATATCTACTCTAATTAAAAGCTTTATTAGAAACCCATTATAATTTATGTCCGAATAAAAAATCTATTATTAATTAAATTCAGCCTTATTTAAATCCTATTATAATTTTTATTGAGAATCTAGTATAATTTATATTTGAAATAAAAAATCTACCGCTATTTAAATCCAGTCATAATTAAAATTTATATTAGAAATGAACTGTAATCATATGCATTAAAACTCTATATTTATATTCAAATTCTATTATAAATTAAATTTTTATTGTAAATTCATTATAATTAAATTTAGTCCTGCTTAAGTGGTTATATTCAATTAGGAGTTTTAAAAGATGATATTTTTTAGGAATTTCTTCCAGAAAATTTTTCAGCCACTATTCTATTATTTAAGTTACAATAAAACTTTTAAAAAATATTCTCGAAATATAATACTATCACAAGTAATTGAAACCTAAAAATTGATTTTTTAAAGATTCCTAACTGAGCATGACCACTTAAATTATTTTAATAATGAGTTTTATTTGTTAGCTCGATGTTACAAACTACTACATAAAATTCCAAATTTGTATGATAATCTGTGATATGAAAATATAATAAATCAGACATCTTTAACGACGCTTAAAAGATCCTTTTGTATTACAGTTGGGACAGTAAGTGAATATATTTTTAGTCTCGATGTTTGCACAATAAGAATACCGATAAAGGGAGATCCGAATGAAAGTAAAGCCATAATGTTTGCAATAGTAACCACGATTTCAACATATTATTTCACCACTGACGTACAATCGATCTTGGTAAAAGGAATAAAATTCTACTCCACTTCTGTGCAGCGCGTCATAAAAACTGTTAACGTAGAATTCCACAGTTTAATGATGATCGACGAGCACCGAATCACGTCTCCGCGGAAACGGATATTTTTTTCTGGTATGTAAGAATACCAGCGATATCACGAAGCGCCACGAATTCTCAAAGGATCATCGACCCGCTCCGTTAGCAGCAGAACAATAAAAAAATCAAGATTAAAATTCCATTGCACGTATTACGCAATTCGAGACGTTAATGAGAGAGACGCCTCTGCTCGATCTTCACAACGTTGCGACGCGTGATCGCGATCGTGAGAATGTACCCGGCAATGATATTGAAAGCAAATCAGCGTCGGACGCATAAATTTCGCCGTGTAATTAAAATCCTGAATTACATGGCGGGCTAATTAATTGCCGTTTATTCCGGTATTGTTCGCGTTCCATCGAACGATCTTATCGGTTTCTTATTTAACACAAGTTACCAGTTTCTCTGGTTTAAAGTTACAAAGAGATTAAAAATCCCTGATTTGCAAACAATGAGCCGGTTCCCGTCGAGTCGCCGGTAATAGTTGGAAAGATCGTCGCGGCGAGAAGGAAACCCGGCGGAAACAACATAAATATTTTAATAACCCGCGCCATATATCGTTTCCTAGATTAACGTAGATTAATCAGCGAGACAAGTTCGCCGTTAATTGCCTGCGGGGCAATTATCGAAGATTCGAACGCGATAATACTGAGTCGTATCGACGATTAGGTCAATGCACCACTAAACGATCCAGACGGCTCAGCCCTGAGGTGGATCCAGATTACGATTATTCGAGTGGAGAGAATCACTGAAATTACAGCTGCTAGATCTACTAATTTAGAGTCAATCTCTCATTGTATAAGTCTACGGTCAATTGGAAAATTTTGCTCGCGACGCTTTTAGGAAAGCTATTAATAGACTGTGGCTCTTTATACAAAAAAAAAATGTTATATGAGATCCTTCAATTGTCTTTATTATTATTATTATTATTACCGTAAGTTTATTTGTTTGATATTTTTATTAGTCACTCTAGAATGGATGCATACAATCCGTTGTCTAGTGATAAACTTTTTCAGGTGAAGTTAGAACTCATAAACAAGTAAACGATATGAGCATAAAAGTTATTATATCGTTATATAAATTATAACAAGCTATATTCGATTTTTTCGGTACGGTGAATTTCATTGAGATATCAAAACTATAAATTTAACCAATTAGAAACGCGTTCACTCGTAAAAGTTCGCGATAATTTTACATTATTCTAGGCGTCATAGAGTTACGTACAAAATATTTGCAGTTTAATTATAATTATTCTAGACCAGACAAAAATACAAGCAGTATAAAAGAATTTGTCATTATACCACGGATCTTGCAAAATAGGAATTGTCCACATCACTTGTAAAAAACAAGAATTAAATAGAAATATTCTCTTTGTGCGAACAGTTTTAATTAATGAATTGAAAGTTCTTCCAGCCCTTTAATGTCTTCTACGTTTCGTATTTGACTTATCCATTCTTGCCATGAATGCATGAAATCCACATTTTGTCGGTTAACGTTTGCAAACCAACTAGAAAACCGTGCGGAATCACGCGGAACACCCGCAGACACTTTTAAGGAGATAATGATTGATTCACACTCGAGGAAGCGCGGAGACAGTGTGCGCAAACCGTCTGATTAATACAACAAGCAGTTCGAACCGTGCCATTTCACTTTTACGGCAGTGCATCACCCCGTCCGCGTGTCGGAGCACCGTGCCGCGATTTATTGCGCGCAGTATCTGCTCAAAATGTAATGCACGTGAACAGGATTTATTCGCGGCGCGCGGAACGCGGAAAAATAAATTACCCGATGATGCGTTGTAACCGCGGAAGACCGTAAACGCATGCGTACATTCACGCCCACGTGTTTCTCTATTACCACGTCAAATATTTACGATCCGTGATTCTTCCTAGACGATGCACCCTTTGGTACAGACAGCTGTTCCAAACTCGACTCGTTGCCGCGGATTCGGTCATAAAGGGATCCGCGACGGTCCGCCCCGACACAGCATTATCTTATCGAATTATCTATCGTTCTTTTCCCTGTTTTCCACGGTTTCGCGCCTGTAAATTATTCCCCGTATGAAAGTTCGAGAGCTTCGCCTACGGCCACCATAAATCTGCTCCCGTTCTACAAGTGAACCCACGCGCGCGCGCGCGCGCACGCTGACACATGAAACACCATGGTGAAACGACTTACGAACGTTGCATCTCCCGCAACTGTGATTAGCCACGTTCCGCAATCTAGATGTATAATTAAATCTACCGATAACAGTTTCGTGCTCTTTCTTGCCAGTTTCCTAGCTGTGCGTGGTTGAGTTTAGAATAGCATGACTGCTAAGATTTACGTGCAAGAGGTATAAATGAATGAGCGATTTCTTTATCTGTGACAACGTAAGTGGAACTGTGCGAACTCTCTCTTCATATCCAGAAATATTTTAACACTCTACCATAATAATCGCGTAAAAATTATGACCACAATTCTGTGAATGTTTGAAATTGAATCGATCCTGAGTGTATTTCTATAAATATATTCATATAAAATTACAAAGATACAAACACAGCGAACTACCTCAAGTTATTATTCAAATAGTTTGACATAAAGAATTGTGTAATAAAATACGACGAATAATGAATAACTTTTACTCGAATAAAATAGTCGCCTAAAAAGTATTCGTTCGGATGCCCAATTCTGCTATTCCACAATGGATTGTGTATGAATAAGGTGCGAATTAAATCCGTGTTTCGACGATACCACTACAGTGTGGAACGTTCGGAACCGCAGCAACAATGATCGCGTAGACCGTAGACGGTAAAAGGCATCGAAGCACGAAAGATCCAGCTCACGTATCGGCAAGCAGGAGCGATTTCCACAGCGGCGATCGGCATCGTGAGAATATACTTCAAATTATCACCTGCGCCAGTCTGAAACGCGCCTGCTCGGTCGCATCGAGAGCGGGCCCGTCAATCAACGGAGGTTGCGAAACCGTGCGCAAACTGTATCCTTAAACGGTGGAAACCGATGGGATCGTGATTTACGATCGATCGCGCGAAGAACGTACCCCGCCAGGCTCGCCGGGCGAAAGTAATGATCGAGCGTAATGGCACCGCGGCGTTCATGAGCGTTACCTGGCTTTTACACGTGTACGGGCCCCAAGACACGCGTGTACCCGCGTGTTAGCCCTCGACACCGATACCAGATTAACAGTGCGATAAATTGCCCACGGGCAGAGGAGCAATCGCGATTTATCGTCGACGGAAGCGAAGGTGGACGAAACACGGACGCATCAACACAACCGACTTCGGTATCAATTTATTTGGCCAAATAATAGATCAAAATTCCGTGCCGGGATTGCCCGCGATATGGGAGTGTCACGGGGAATTCGGGACAAGATGTCGAATCGGATCTATTAACGATGCACCCGTCCCTCAATTTTATGCAGCACTGTTTTACGCGATCTCTTTTTTTATGCGCGATGGATCGTGACACTGTTTATGGGTTCTCTTTTTATACGCGATATTTCAATTACGCGATCTGAATGATGCAGAAATTTGCTAAATATTTGAAAGTTTTAGCGGCCAACTTAACACATATTTTTAGAATAACTTAGAATATTTTTATTTTGCATAAGGATACATATAGTCTAATGGTTGGACCAGTCATCAGCTGGCATATAAAATTGTGAAGATGTAAGAGGAATTTAATAATATTTTTACACTATTTTCAACACGCCAAAATGATCAATAGAAGCAACTTATTCCTATTCGATTTCAGTTGTTTACAGACGTCTCGAATAATTTTTATTTTCCATGGTTTAAAAGAGAAATTAAAGATATCAAAGACAAATATCCCAAGACGATTGTCTGCAATAGAAATTGTATAAAAATAAATTGCTTGTGTTAAGAATTTTGATAAGTCGAAAATAGTGTAACAATATTATTGAGTTCTTATGTTTCCATTATTTTATGAAAATTTCATCATAAATACGTGACTATTTCATATATAGTTACAAGATACGTTATTCGCACAATGTACATTTCTATCCACTTCCTATGATTATTGAGTAATTTATAAACGTATTAATTTACATAGATATTCGTGGCATAATTAACAAATAACCTTAAAGAACAACCTTTGAGAGAAAACCATGCTTCTGATATCGTAATAACCGGACATGTTTATGTAAATGCAAACTATCTTCCCTAGAGTTTATTGCCTACAAAAATAATGAGGTATAGACATGTTTCCCCCATCAAGGCGTCCAAGAGATAAAAAAAATAATAAAAGTGTATCAAGTCTACATTACGGTTTTCGTTCTGTTCAGTTCCGTACAGTTACATGTAATAATTCACACCGTGCATCAAATCTACCGTCTCATAATAATAGCATGTGAAAATAATCTCGAGTTGATTTGTATTATGTTCGCTGAGCTAATAAAAGGTAAATTACGAAATATATATTCCTGAGAATTGTGATTAAATTGCAATTTATCTTTGCCAATAATTATTTTCAGACATTACAAATTCATCAGCCTCTGCAATTTCTGCGCTGCGTGAAAAACCATAAAGGATGAAATATCAAGATATTCAACTATCAAATGTCATAAAAATTCTACTGTAATCATCAAATGTTTGTCTCCCTGATTGCGTTATGTTGTTCCTTACGACAACTCTTAATTATATATTATCAGATTCTTCTTTATTATAAAAAAAATTGTTAAAAGTTCTGTATTTTTAATATTAATTCTGAGTTCGGCAAGGACACGAATTTTGCTAATATTCGTGCAGTTTTTAATAAGTTGAGTTTAGTCATTCAAAAGACCAGGACATCTTTAAAAATGCTATTTGTGCATAAAAAAAGCTCTTTGGGAAGCATGTATCGAGGTTGTATTGAAGTTTTTAGCGTTCATTTTAAAATCTAACCGTTCATGAACCAAACTAATACAAGAACGACCCATCGAATTTCTTTAATGATTGCGAGTCGTTTTTGAAATCGTTAAAGAAAATTCATACAACAATGAGAAACGAATGACTCTGAATTACACGAGACACGTAACCTTCAAACGCGCTCACTGCGGAGTAAATAATTAACAATGTAATCGTTCCGTTATTAATTCCAACTAACGAGAAACACCATACACTCGGCGGCGCATTAAGGATGAACGGAACAAAAAGGATCGCTTCTAAGAAGCCCGCAGATTAAATTCGCATAAATCTTCGAGCAACGAATAAAAGGCTTCTCGTTACAGTTACCGCGATGAATGCGTCGCGCGGGGTAACAAGGGCTCGCGGAACTAAATCTGAAGAAACGCATAAAAACCGCAGTGTCTCCGCGACCCATTCACGGTGCCGGTGCAAGAAAAATGTATCTAATCAACGCGACAAAAGAAAGGTACCGCAGTCGAGCATCGCTGCGGCAACAGAAGAGAATGGACGACGGAAGGAGACACAAAAAGAAACGTCTGCGGAGTCGACGGTCTACGATTCTTAACAAACTGTACCGAGGGGCAATTTCTGCCGCGATATTGTTACAAGACCGGCAGAGAACCGGTGTATACATAATTATTATGCGGCGCATTATACCGGAACTGGTATTATTTTTCCATCGCGTCCCAATGAAAGTCTTCCCTTCCCGGCAGTGTGGGAGCAACATGACCTCGTCTTCGTACATCATATTATGGCTCTAATCTTCGGGCGGTATCGTGATACGATATATCATTCGCTCAGATTTCATGGTAGTTGTATTATAGAGCCCGAAGAAAATAATTGTGACCGTCACGTTTAGGCTGTTGACGATAATGACCGTGTTTATGGTACCCTGCAATCTACCGCTCTATTATAATATGCAGAATATTATTTCAATATGTTTTTCTCTTGTTTTCTAAAGTACTCGGAGCATTACATTATTTTTGTTTAGAAAATAGTCAATGTTATTTCTTTAAATAGCAAGAGAAAAACGCTAGCTTAAGACTTGTATTGTATTATAAGTAGAAAGAGCGAGTTATAGACAGACGAGTTGGCAGACGCATTTATTTTATAAAATAAATAATAAAATAAAACATGAAAAATATTCTATGTCATTGTGTCAAATCATGTTGCACTTACCATAAAAAATTTGTAGCTACTATTTTAAAACATATCATTAAACTGTCAGAGATTTAATTGCTGTCCCGAAGATTAAGAGAAAAAGCTTTGAATACTTAACTAAATCAGATTGGTCCTCCCTTTTCATTGCCAAATATTAGTACAAACGATTAATAAAAATTCGATTCGTTACAGTCACGTAACAGTCTTCGATCTCCTTTTCCTTCGAGGAAATATACATATCAACCAGATACAGCGGAGTCATGCCTAATGCTCCACTGAAATGCGGAAAGTAATTAACATAGTCAATGTCACGGGTTATCTTTGGAGCCACTTTCACTGTGCGGACCGTTTAGCTTTCGCCTGTTGCTCATAAATATTTGAATAAGCGACTCATCTGTGCGCCGTGAATTCTCCTATGCACATTTCGCGCCGTTGTGCTCTCGCAATAAATTAACATTCGACGCACATAAACGTAATTATCAAGAATTATTTCCTCGTACCGCCGGGCACTACTCGTCCCCCGTTCAACTGTTCAATAATGGCGCATTTTATGAAGAGGAAAAAATACTGGAAAACTGTCTACTTCAAATAGACAATTCGCCGTGCGCCGTTAACATCGACAGTAAATACAGACGTATTACTACGTGTACACAGAGCAGAGATAACAGAAAAGCGGCCGTGCTTGTGTGCATGTATTAAATTCGTAACCGTTTGCTCGCCAATTAACGATTGCCATTCTACCAATATGAACGCGTATCTGTCCGTAATTTCAATTACGCCGAGCTTCGGTTGTTTGATGACTTTCGCCGGTCACAGAAGCCATCTACAGAGGAGATTAAACAATTTAATCGAGCCTCGTTCTAAAACGAGATGGCTCGCTGATTAACCGTAGACAGACTAGAAATTCATTATTCAAATTGCACAATATACCCAACAAGGTACTCTGGGTTTGCTACGTACCCTATGGGGAAAGTGCCCATTGAACTTCGCGGCTTGCCAGAATCAAAGAGAATATAATACATACGTGCGCCGAGACCGAATCACCTAAAAATATCGTTAATAGTTTTTGATGTGCATTGTATTAAAACAAAAAACGACCATCTCGCGCCAGTCGAACTCGTTCCTCATTGGTCACTCTTTGTCGTTAATAACTCGTAAACAAAGCGGCGGTCTGCCTTTTCTCTACGGAAGAAACACTTCAAATCAAAAATTACCCATTCCCCGATTGCGAGTAATTTTTGGGACACCTTTCTTACTATGGTATAGTATTTATAATGTCTAGTGTGTGAGAGCTGTACGTAAACTCTTTTTGTTACATCAAAGAGTTTTTACTCGTATACGCAAATGAAATATTATTATTATTAAATGCTACTGCCACGCCATCTGTCGCTGTAGAAAATCGATGACATGTTTCATTATTTTTGCAATCGAAATGGATTAACATTATCATTTTATCCATGGAGACTGTGTGGTGTGTTTCGGGAATGCGAAGTTTGCAGCCGCGCGCATAATTATTTTGTCGGCAGGTAAAGAGCAATAACCGCTGCGATGTCACGTTCGACGAACGAATAAAGGCAGGACGCAGGATCAAAGCGATACAAATTGGATAGCTCCTTTCTGAATTCTCAAAGCAGCGCGACGCACGCGTTGCGTCGTCAGCAGAGGATTTTCCAGCAAACAAGCTATCACATGCTTGTTGCCTTTCGTTGGAACATTCAATTCTCCTAACTATCTACCTACCGCAATGTTTACGCTCATATTTATCGCTTACATACACGTATCCACTTTGATTCTCCCGTGTAGTTGGCTTTGACTGAGGGCAAATAGTAATTGATCAAACAGATCCGTAATTACCAGTGGATTATAAGGTTATAGCACCATATTAGAGCGCAAAAAGAATTCTCCGTTTTGAAGACTCCGTGTCGGTTCCTCTTGCTAGTTCCCTTTGATCTCGACTATCTATCTTTATGATCCACTGCTCGTGCGTTTTCTTTTTCGTAGCGAAATGTTTTCTACAGGAATGTTTCTTGCAGGAATTAGCTGCTTGATAATTTGTCGTTTTTGATGTTGCTGCAGGTTTGAACGTGGCAACTCGTTATGTGAATTTTATAGATTATCTTGATGCTGTTTCGTTATCGATCGACCAACAGTAATTCAAGTTCGATAATATTTTTATATCGCTTTCAAATTGACGAAATATTTGACATGTCAACCTGCGTTTCGTTTATTTCCTTGCACATTGGAACACAAAGTTTGTTATAAATCGGAATGTATTAAGTAAGTGTAGGGTTCACGATTTCAGATTTCCCTATTTTTAATTAATCTAATTTGCGGGATTTTATGACAACTAGCTGGGCAGTCAACGTAACAATAATCTATGTAAATTATTATGGTTACAGTTCTATAACAATCCAATTTGCAAGCATGCTCGTAAATTGGCCCCGAGTTTCGAAACATTCGAAAACCATAAACTCCGCTTTCGAAATAAATCATGATGTCCGCCAAACATACTCGCAGTTATGATTACACGGAATAGACTGTACGCACGGCAGAAAAGTTCACGCAGAAGATAGTATTTTATACAACGCACTATAACTCGAGATTTCATAGTCTCGACAACCATGGCGTAATGCAGCGATTATTCGTTGGCTGTAACTCTTTAATTAACTAAGGTAACGAGGTTCTTCGGCAACTAAAGCAACCCACATCATAAAGTTTCGCCTTTTCTTACCTTTAAAAACTCCATACAATATAGCACATAAAACTACGTTCAATTATACGAAACAGATAATTTTGCAGGCGATTGTATTGGGCATAGAAGGGTTAAGGGGTATTCTAGTGCGAACCTTTGAAAAATCTCGATTTTCTTTGACATTCTCTTGAAGAATATAGGTTCACAAATACGTTTATAAAATCTTAATCTGAATTTTTGCATTAAACAGAGTTACAACTGGTTGAAGAACGCGACGAACAATCTAAAATAAATTACTACAAACAGTTATTTTTTGTTTTAATTTCACATAAAATTTTCCTAGGTCTGACCGTAAATGTAATATTATATTTAATGATCGTTGATATGCAAAACTCTAAATGTGTTTTTCTAAAAACTGATACTTATCAGTGCAAATATATTGAGGTGCGCGTATATTCATGCCACTTAAGAATCTTATATGTCTTTCCATTTGAGATAATTGACCGCAATTAGTATTTAGTGACGTCAATTTAATCTTCTTAAGCAACAAGATTAAAAATCACTTAAGCACTTATAAGTAGACATTGTAAAAACTCTAAAAGGTGTTATAGTTTCCTCGCAGAAAATAATCCAAGAGTTAAAGGAAAACGTAATTTAAAAAATTAAATTAACCCCTTGAATTACACAAAAATCAACGTTCGATTTTAGAGCCCCTATTTAATAGAATCACCTGGTGAAAACAGCAGTCCTCACCCTTCATTTCAGCTACCCCTCGACAGAGTAACATCTGTGCGCCATTCTTAGTCTATACACACGTGCGTATCTATCTGCACACCTGTCGCATCGTTCACGAAACACGTGTATGTACGCGTGTCCGCGCGTGGCTGAATTAACATTCGTCGAAGCATGTAACCTGCATATAATTGACTCACGGCCTGTCCTAGATCTCGAACACGATCTTCTTCTCGCGGTGAAAATCAGAAAACCCGTTCATGCCTAAACAGGTACCGGCAGTCATGTACCCACAGACGCTAATCATCGGCTGTTACCTGATCTATGTGGAACAGTCGCAAAGGGGATAAATAGAAACTCGCGCTATTTCTTTGGTCAGCGTGTTAACATGTTCGCAGACTGGAGAACTGCATTCGTATACAGAAAATTCCTGCAGCGAAAGAAATTTAATTCGTTTTTCAACAAAAAGTACACTTGGTTTTTTGACTGTATTACTTGGGTGATACAATTTTGTAGAAAGTCTAATCAATTCATTTCTATTTTTGTTTAAGATATTTATGTTCATTGAGTCGATAGTTTAAATCGATCTTTAAAAAACATATAATCAAAAAATATTGATTTAGGACAGTTTCGAGTAATTATCTTAACTTAAAATAAATATTTTAATACAATTTAAATTGACACTCGACTGAACTGAACCTTAATAAAAGGTTTCGTGTTCTTATACATGTGTATATGCTTTTAAGAACATATTAATCCTTTATCAACCTTTTAATAGAATTTTTAATTACTGTGTTCTACTCGAACGGTGGAACTTTTTAACAAAAATATAACCGAGTATACGAATAATAATTTCTATTTATCAATTTTATCAACGTATTTTTTAAGATACTCCTTCAAGTTCATATTTTTATAAACCTGCATGAAGCATGTGAAAATTTTCACGAATTATCAGAAACTAGAATGTCAAAGAACAATTTTTATATTCTGGGATCGAACGTCCAACTGTTAATCCATCCAATTTAATTTGGATAATAGAAACGACATAATCTAAAGAATATCACGAATCTCCAGAGCATGCTTAGCTAGGATAAAAAGCCCCATTGTATTCGTTGAGCGTAGATTCCGCACGGCACCTTGCGGATTGATATGCAAATGTGTCAAGATGTTCGTGTGCTCAGGATCACACTCCAATTTCACTTTGCCATGACTCACAATTACGTTACTTTGTACGGACTCCGGGAGTGAGTCATCCGCGATCGGCTACGAACCAATTTGCATCGTCGCGACCTTATTTTAGGTAACTGCGAAAATAATCGTCCGCTATAAATAGAAAGGAGTCTAATTATAAAAAGACGTCTTCGCAGGTTACGTCAGCACTTTTTATCATCTAAACCCTTCCACTTTTCATGAAACTGGAATAATCTACCCAACGTTTTACAGCATTTGTGCATTTTCTATGCAAGCGGTTTGTGATCAAGAAAAAAGAAACTGTGGATCTTTTTGTAATTTCTTATTTTCATAGATTATTTTTCTAAAATTGTATCGTATATAATCGTATATATTATTTTTTAATAATGTAAATTCATTCATATATATATATAAAGACTGCAGAAATATCGAAATCCTGGTCGTCAGAAAACAATATGATTAATAGGACAGGTAATAATAAAACAAAGTTAATATTCTATTTTTATTTCAACTTTACGTATTATGTGCTTGACGATAAAAGTCTTTGCACATGAAAAGTATATTATCCTCATTTTGATTGGAAGTAAAATAAAGTATTATAATAACAGTGCAATATCATTAATGTTTCGTAATCTGCGTATCTTCTAGTAGTTAAAAATTGTGTTAATATCATAAATCTATCAAACATAATCTAGTAACAGCTAATAATAATCAATGGATAATCAATCCTAAATCGCTAAAAATGTAATCAATGGATTCGAATTCATCAATAGGTCAAACATACGACTCGTCTATTCCAAGCGCAACACCAATCGCCAACAATTACTCGATTACGAGTTTCATTTTTTACTGACCTTTGATCCTGAAACCGACTCTTTGACATTTAATTTCGACAGAAAGGTCAGTCACGCTGGGGAGACTGCCTTACGGCGTCGTTTAAAGTTGTAATTGTTTTCGTCTGAACGTGCAAAAGATGTGCAAACTATTACTAAGATACAAATACCTATTATGGAACTAAATGGAAAATATGGTAAATAATCGAAAAAGTTGTTTGTTTGCTTTAGACGTGTCTCTAACATTTCCGCTCGTGGAGGCTCCTAAAAAAGCGTCTTTGTATTTTTTTTGGAATATGAAAAATCGATTTATTTTGACAATCAACCCTCGACACCTCATTTTTATTGCTTTGTAAGTATTAACAAAAATTGTTTTTCGACCACTAAAAAGGATACAAGCCCACGATTGCTATTTTCCGCAAAATACAACGTTGTACGTGGTCGGCCATTCGATTATTGAAAACAACCGATTGATCGAGATAAGGAGGAAGACGAGGAGAAAGGGAGAGAGTCTGTGAGAGAGACGGGGACAGAGAGAAGGTGCGGTTAAGTTTCAAGTAATTTCGGCGGGCATCGAACACGAAACGTTCAATTAATTTCTTGTCCCGATGTCTCGCGTATCAGTGCATGCGTTCGCCGGCTCGTTAATTAAGTTTAACGTCCGCCTCCCTCGCCTTCTCGTCTATCGGGATGCAAAGTATCTATTAGCCAAGCCTATCCTTTGCCTTCATTAGGTAATAAACTCACGTAATTATCGCTATTACGGTGTACGTGTGCACCTTGTGCTCGTCGTTGCCGGCACGGCGGAACAACAACTTTTATTTTTCCTTTTCGTCCCTCTTTGTCTCTTTTTCTCTTTTTCTCTCTTTCTCTTTCTCCTTCTCTTTCTCTTCCTCTTCCGCCGCCGCGCCGACCGAAAAAAGAAGACGAGCGAACACGTTCTAAGATGTCGCGATAGTCCGCGATTTCTACATCTTCTGTTTCCTACATTTACCTAATTTCTAGTCTCCGCGAACAGTCTGAACGCAAGCAATTAAGGTACAGTGCGCTGCAAAAGTTTACGCGTCCATATCCGACAAGTTTCCAGCGCCTGAGACGAATAGACGAACATTTTGCGAACGTTAAGTTCCTTTACTAATAACTTTCGAAGTGTGAAAATCGATGATGGTCTTTTATCAATTCATTAGAAATTATAAACAATGCGGAAATGTATTGAGATTAGTAAACGTTATTCGGATCGTGATAATTAAAGTCGAAAATTTTTGCAAATTTCTGTGACATCTGCAAATTTTACTATTATGCGATTATACGTATAATAACTTGATTGTGTATAATGAATATACCGTAAAACATTGTATTCTGTCCGATATCTATTTTATCGATTTGCTCTTCAAAATTTGTAAGCCAAAAAAAAGAAGCAAATCCCTTTTTATTTAATTAGTTATCCAGTTTACTATTTAATTGGCAAAGACCACACAGTGAAAAGTGAAATAAATGCTAAACTGCTTTATCTTAAACCTTTATTTGTGACTTTTAATAAGGTAAGGCAGACGAAGCAATTAATTGATTGTAGGAACACGACCGTGAATAGACTCGTTTTTTCACTTCAGCTTGTCCGATTATTTATTAAACCGGTTTCTTCTACGACCACAGCGTATAGATATAATCGCAGAAAAATACTCGTTGACGTTCTAAAGAATTCAAATTACAAATACTTCATATTCAAGACTATATTTTATACTATATTTTATACATATTTTAGACATATTTTATACTATGCCAATAACTGTCGTTCTTTATCTAAAAACATAATTTTCTTTATTAATATTAAGAAATGCTATCCAAGCAAAATTTTTTTCATAATCCAAATAAGCTATAAATAATGTATGAATTCTTCCACACTTAAATTACGCCTAATCACTAGAATGTGTTTCTTTTTCTGTAAAATAAAAAATGACTGTATCGATTGCAAGATAAATGAGCCGAATATAATTTCATTTGTTTCTATAAATCGTTACAGAAACATGTAGTAAGTTAAATTAGAATGAAATAAATTAAAAGAAAATACGAATGTTGGTTCACGTATTCACTGTTTTGAATTTGACTTCCATATTTTTGCCATAACTGCATAAAATCTGCAACCTACTAATCACCATTGTCCATTCTTCCGCTGGGTCTATACGTTGCGCGGCACCTTGAACTCTACAAATTCCGCATCTCATCTTATTAAATATGCACCTTAACGAACAAGAACGTCGCCGACTTGTAACAATAGAGAAGACACGACCCAGTCACAACAAGTGACTTGTTTGTTAGTCTTCCCGTTGGCAAACGAACTATGTGTCTTCAACGAGGAAGTGCAGGTTCTCTTGGCCCGAACATCCGCGGATGATTTATGAGGGCATCTTATGCAAATCGAGGAACCGTCGCAGCGTCGCGAGGCAAGAAAAGCCCGCTGTTTAACAATATTTGCCAGATTGGTTCTACCCGCGCGCAAATATTATCATTCGCCAGTGTAACACATTCGAAAGACGTTGAGTCGTGAATCAGCACGCGTGGAAATAGAGCGGAATGCGTCTGCGAGATCTGTTCTTCGATTTGACCCGTGTTAGATCAGCGCAGCATAGTTTCTCGATGATTTTTCGGAACTCGTGACTTTCTGCCGAATTCGTCTACATTTAGAAGCGGATAATCTCGGCGAAAATTCGGAAAAATAAATAACGACGCGAAGAAAATACATACAACCGCAAGAATAAAAAGAAGATATTTCTTTTACGATCTTCTTGACATTAAGACAATAATTGTGATATTTAAGTATTGATATTTAAACTTCTTCTGATTTGGGTTATAGTAATGTTGCAATTAAAGCAAGCACGTAATTAATTCCTTATGTGATTTCTCATTTATTATTGTTTATAATTTATAATTTGTGAATATTATTTTCATTGTTCATTCAAAAATCATCCACGATTTTCCATGCATATGTAAGTACATGGTTTCATAAGAAATATACTTAAATTACTAGTCTTAGATGGATTATACAATCTCAATGTATTAATATTTATTTACAGGCTAGCGACAAATTAAAAATGTAGCGAAGTCGCTGTTCTAGAGCTAAAAGAAGAACAAAATGTACGTCTGGCTGCCATGTTTTGCAAACAGGTCAGACAGTTTTTATTTCGCACAGAGATACGCAGTCTAATCATAATAAATACCTGCAGCATGATCAATTAAACAAGTTTCTGGCACACAACGAGCCTAAGCGCAGGCTGCATAGCTGAGAAATTAAAGGAGGGAGTGTACGCACGTCCGGATCTTATCCGATTCACTGTGGTTTGTGCCTCAAGATGAGAATCTCGGTAGGTTTTCAACTCATACAAATTAGGTACTGATTTGAAGTTCGCAAATTGTTACGAGTTCCCGTCTATATCACGGCGAGGTAAGCGGTTAAGATTGAACAAGGTTCCGCGATAGAGGAAGGATCCTCCACGCGGCGAACGAACCGGCCAAAGTATCAAGATCTCGTTAACCTCTGCACTCATCATCCACCGACTCTCGCACGACTTCGCTAAGAGGATTCTCTTTTTCCATCGCCTAAAGACACTTCCCTCGAACGTCTCGCGCCTGCTCTTTCGTCTATCATAAACGCTCATCTAGCTGTTCTCCGGGGGGATCCAGTCGGATGTTCCAAATGGATAGAAGAAGTCGTGACCAGAGGCGGGGGACCCGGAAAAACGTTAGAACGTCTCGCGCTAACTTCGCCGGGGTACACGATGG
Source organism: Augochlora pura (assembly GCF_028453695.1). NCBI lineage: Eukaryota > Metazoa > Arthropoda > Insecta > Hymenoptera > Halictidae > Augochlora > Augochlora pura. The sequence continues at coordinate 11,746,513 of NC_135779.1, forward strand.
AATAATCGGTCACGTAGCCAACGGTTGCCTCCATCGACGAAATTAAGCAGACAGTTAGCGTCAATCGAGATGTAATCGAGTTTCGAAGTTGACGAGCCCCGTTTACGACCGATTGCTACAATTGTTCCCGCCTCGAGTCATTTTTTTCTTCGACCGAGATTTTCCTTTCGGCAGATGAAAGGGTTCAGCAAGGATTTTTAGATGTCCTAATTCTTCCACGTATTTTCGCTTTTCTAATTCTGTTTCATAACATTGCGATTTCTTGAGCCACTTTGAGAAGCTTGTTTGCTTCTCAATTTATTTCTTCAGTTGGATCGTCCACTCTTGTATTTTATTATGTATTTATATATTCGAAACTGTCGATGATTCTAAAAATATGTTTCAAACGTTTGTCAGGTTATGTCCCTAGGGGACACGTAATCTGATATTATTAACATTTCTCTAGTTGTAAACTTTATTGTTTTTTAAAAAAGAATCATATATTATTTATCATGCTAGTCGATTCATTCTTATTCTTTCAGAGGATGTTTTATGATTATAAAACAAGTCGTAAAATACTAATTTGTGTATTTTCAGCACATCTTCCTTCGGGTTTAAACATATTCCCGGAAATAGATACAAATATGTCGACTAACAATAGAATATGACAAATAATAAAATAGTAAAACTCTGCAGGCTAAAATTACAATAATAAATAATAGATTAATTTAATTAATAAAATGTGAGGTTAGCATATAATATTACATGTACTTATTATACAATGAATAATAAAACTATACTTTGATGAATGGAACAAAGTGCTCTCCTTAAACGTATTAAAATACAATGCGAGTAGACGTAGGAGAAATTCATGGACACTCTGCATTTCTATAGTAAAAAACGGATTTTTCGAGTATTTTAAACTATTTTTTGGTCGTTTAGTTTCTTTATCTTGTCCTAAACAAAAGTGTCCCCTCTGCGGCAGTTCTCTCTCCCGCGAACGAAATGGACAGAAAGTGACCTCTTACAATTGTGTTGCACGCCCACACATTAAGCAGAAGCAAACGCGGGGCTCGGTTGACGATAACAAACGCCGGTTTCTTTTCGCGATTTCATTGGCCGGCGAATCGTAACGTATATTACGACCGTTTACGGTCCGGCAGGCGCCGCCGCCGCCGCCGCGAGAATCGTGGAATTAAGGAAACCCGAAAGACGGTCCCCGTCTCCGGTGGACGGATCTCGCGGTCGCGCACGAAGTAACTCCGAAGAGATGAGGGATAAGTTAACATCGGGTAAGGTGGCGGTCGAATCAAGAGTTGTTCAGAAATGAAGGGAACGTCTCCGCGTAATAACCATAAATCCCCTCGTCTGCCAAGGAGTTCTCGCGGGGCCGACGTCGCCGAGATCGGTGCTTCAACGCTGGCTCGATTCCATCCCCCGCCGTTAAATCCGCAAGATGAATAATTAATCCGCGACCTTGGCCGCTCGCTTTACGCAGAAACGGATAATTCGGATTTCCGCGGGGCTATCTTTGAGTTGGAGACTCTCCAATACGGTCGCGGCTAGTCGGCATTTTTACAATGCTGCTTCGAAACATAAGTAGGTAGTAATCGATTATACCGCATCACTTCTGCCATTGATTAGGAACACTAATTACGGTAATCACAATCGTCAATCGATCAATCGTTACTTGAATTAATCCGTAATCATACTTACATCCGTTATCTACCATCGTACGAAAACGCGGACGAGTGAATTTGTCTTTTATCATCATCTGCTATTGTATCCGGATGTGGATTCCAAATACAATTACAATACCAAATGTTTCAGTTAATCATAATTGAACAAAGTAATCGTTACATGATTAAAAGTAACGAAGTGAAAGTAATCACAAATGTTTACTGTGTTAATCATGGTCAACGGGTAGATTTGCTAATCGTTGCTTGAGCAACATATTCATTGCTTGAGCTATTCATCAATCATGGTTACTTGATTGATGGTTACTTATTAATCATTAATGGATCCATGGTTACTTATTAATCATTAATGAATCCATGGTTACTTATTAATCATTAGTGAATCCATGGTTACTTATTAATCATTAACCATTAATCAGATTACTTTTTGCCCAACTCTGTTTGAAAATCGCTACGAGTCCGCCGGAAGAGAAAGCGATACCAATCTGCCAGCAAACCGATCCGCAGAAAAAAAGATCTGACACCGATGTGTTCCGACTCTAGTCTGTTTTCTATTTTATTGTTAACCAAGTCGCTGTTCGTGACTTTTTCGTGACCACCAGAAACATGTTCCGGGAACCTATAAAATGAACAGTCTAAACATTCGCTTTCCCTATTGTTTACATTGTCTTCGTTCTATATTCGTGCTATCGACATTCCCTCTCTCTCCCTCTCGACATATTAGCGATTGAAAATACCGTTCCATTGTGTCGATTTTATTTTCTATAGAACTCGAACGAAATTCGAGGATTGCGTTCGACGCATCTCGTATGATGCACGCGACATAGTGGTACGGGACACTGTGCACCGTGTATGACTCACGGGACAATGAACATGTTGACCCTTTGGAGAACCGGTGAATAGAACACCTGCGTGTACAGGGAATGGTTGGGCCCTATAGACCTCGGCCTTTGTCTATATTTTTATCAGCTCATTTGCTTAGAATGGAATTGCTGCTTTGTCGCTGTTTTAATCTGTGATTATTTTCTTTGCGAGTCTCACACAGGACTAATCTGCACGCTGAGACATCAATCATGGATGCATTAAGAAAGGGTCTGCTATATTTTCCCATGCTACACATTTGATGCATCTTGCGATAATAACTGAATATTTTTAAATCATTCGTTGTCGTTAACATATTTAAAGCTGCGCACATACGTATCAATGCTATTCTGAAAATGAAACGTAACAATTAACAATATTATGTGTAGACAATAGGATACGAAGTTAAATAAAAGTGAAGCTTGGTACTGCTTTGCTAGAGCCACTGTAACAGAAATGATTAAACTTGTCACGACTAGTTCTACAAAATAATAAATTGAACAAGATTATTGTTCCTACTAGAAAGTATCTTTCTATTCGTCACAGAAAGTATGAATAGTTTACACACATTTTTGTAAATTACCTACGTGATTTGATGAATTAACTACCTAGCTTGTCAATGGAATAACATTGGTAAAAATACACAAACAAATACATACTCATCGATTGCATTAGACTTATTAATTTATACAGTAACTAAGCACGTAAATAATTCGTAAATATGTCTATAAGTTTGTAAACAATCTATAGTTATCTAGCTTATGGTTACTTAACTTTTGAAATGGTGAAACAACTACGATACAATTAAAAATGCGCAAAGAAGATATGCACAGTGGGTTCATGGACTGAATTACAGTTGTTAATTTATAAAGTAAACAAGTAAACATCTTATAAATAATCTACGGTTTACTTAATACGTATTACATATTACTTAATTACTTATGTTTACTTAACTCGTAGAATGGTGAAACGACTTGAAGCGAGAAGTTTTGTACAAAATAGAAACTGTCTGCATTAATCAAGATTCAAAAAGTACCTAGAAAATTTTTTGTTCATTTATTTTATCAAGTTGGACATAATGCAACAGTATTTTTAAATTTTACACATTTTTACTAATTTCCTCAACAAATTAAGTTCCTCAACAGCATTCGTTTGGTTAATTTACAAGATGAGAAAACATGTAAACAACCTGTAATAATAAATATGTAAATAGCCTATAGTTTATTTATCTTACGATAGTTTAGTTCATGATAATCTAGGTAACTGAATAGTGGAATGACTGTGTTAAAAATATCAACTGCGTTTAGGAAACATAGGATGCTCATCGATTGTAGCAAGTTTATGACTTGTTCAAGAAACAAAGCGAATTAACAACCTGCAAATGAATACGTACGATTATTTAGCTAATGGAATGGTAAGACGACTGATACTGTTGAAAATACACGAACGAAATATGGAAAGTAAGCTCATTGAGAGCATTATGCTCGTTCTAGCACGAACGCGTTACGATAAAGGGTACCGGCGAAGTTGACGTCGAGTTAGCGTCTCGGAATGTTTTTTAGCCGTAATCAGAAGCTGGTACCAGCAGAGTTCATTGTACGGGGACGCGGCGCGACGTGACTTCCGTTTGTACCTTTATGGGCACATCGGAAGCCACGTTGATGAAATACCGGAGGAGGAGATAATGTCAGAAATTTCCAAAGTCAGAGCATTGTGATACGGCGTCCCGTCGAAAATCTCTTTTCCCTTTCGGCTGGCCGCAACGACGACGACGACGACGACGAAGAAGAAGTTGTCGCGACGCAAGATAGACGGAACAGCAGCGGATCGAAAATGGAAAGGAGGGAAAGTTTCAGAAAACTTTTTAAATGTTCTCTTCCGCGCAGAGCTATGAGGAGAAAAGTCTTTCGAATCGGTGTTGAAAGAAAAATTCTGCTCCGAGGATGTTCTTAGATCCGTTTGAACGAAGTTTGCCGGCGAATCTTCTTAATGGAAATCACTTTACGGGAAAAGAGTGCGAATCGGAGTAATGAAACCCGCTGTTTCACATTTTTCACGTCTCGCTAGCTGGCCGCTTTACTTGAGTAAATAACGCGACGTTAGAAAACGTTCCTCTTTTATCTTCGTTTCTACTAATGAGATTGTAGAAGTATTTATTACATTTTTATTTATTTAGTGCTGAAACTTCTTGTAAATCTGTTTGGTTTAACAAATCGTACAACGTATCATCCTGAAGTAAAAGATTCAGGTTTTAAGAAGATAGAAAATATTAGGTATACAGGGTGATCCGTAATTGTGTTAACATCGGGAAATGGGAGGTTCCTGAGGTCATTTCAAGTAACCTTTTCCTTAGAGTGAGGCAGCTTCAAGTGACCGTGGTGGCATCATTGCCCAAGGACTGCAGTACCTGCGTGGGACAGCCCGCACGTGGCCAAATTTCTGTAGGAAGGAGTTTCCGTAATTTTCACCGTCACAGTCTTTTCCCTCATTGTCTGCGAAAGATCCTTCGATGCTCCAAAATACTCGAGACATCTGCCTCATTCATTCCCTATTTTATGACTTTCACTCTCGACTATTCTGCTGGCGTACCAGTCTGGCTTTCGTCTGAAAATCCTTACACCGTGTTGCAGTTTGGAAAACCTTTTTTTCGTCACAGCATCTCAGAGTTCTTTAAAACATAGTGTCCGTTGCTATGACAATCGACACAGTCTGTGTGAACATCTTCGTGGAGAGCATCAGTTTCATTCGAGATTTCGTCGCTATAACTTCTCCGTTCTTTAAAAAGTATTTGAAATTACTTAATAACTTCTCTGTATTTGAAATTAATCGGCCCTTTTCAGAGCCACACAAAATAACGCTGGAAACTTCGAAGATGTGTCAATTGTTGAATAATTCGTGATCAGTGTGGAATAATAGTGCAGTGAAAGTGAGAGTTAGTGTAATCTGTGCCGTTCTACCTAAGTGAATTACATACGTGGATTACAACATTTACAACTGAATTGGTAAGTTTTTCATTAATAATATTTGTGAAATTTTTGAAATTAATAAGAAATTCATGAAATTCTTGTTCGATGCTCGAACGCGGCTCATAGGCGATACGCGGCCCTCTCTCCTGACAGCGAGATGGGCTTCAGCCGGCTGAAAAATCGTCCGGGCGCAGCTATCTTTTTTCATTAATAACTCGTTAACAAAGGCGCGGATTGCATTTCGGCAAAGGTAACGGTTACTTGAAATGACCTCAGGAACCCCCCATTTCCCGATGTTGACATATTTACGGATCACCCTGTGTACATACTACGCATGCATTTATTTTTTTTACCAAATAATTTTAACAACTCGAAAACAATAGAACACAATTTTCGAATTCTTTAAGTGTTTTACGTGTTTTATATGTGATCTACACAGTCTTGTTATAAATGCATAAAATTCGCAGTCGAATAACTACTCAAATATTCAATTATACTTCTGCTATTAAAACGCTGTTTATGATAAATAACCTTAAATGTTTTACTAACAATGTTCAGCAATTTTTATTTTATTCTAATTTAAATATTTTAATAGAACGAACTATAACTATTTCGTTATAGAGGAAAAAATAGAAAGTAATAAAGGAATAAGAAGAAATATTTTACAGAAAATTGAAATGAAGTACATTAAACAGTGAAATAATGAAAAATGAAATACGTTACAAAGTGAGAGTAGTATTTCGACTAAACTGTACAATTTAGATTAATTTATTCGAATGCATTCAGGTGAATCGAGAACGAAACTATCTGGCAACGCGTATTATTTCAAACGTTCCATTTTTCATCTCGACCCGTTATTATGCAAACAGAAGTATTTTAGAATCTTTTCGCAAAATATACGCAGCCGAGGACGCCCACGGCGAGTGAAACCGGAAGTTGGCGGTTGCCATCCTTGGGTTTGCACGTTAGAACCGTTCGGAATAGCGAACTCAAACATTTATTGCGATCTACGTCAGTACCACCGTCTTCGATTGTTGATCTATCGGATGAATCCGGCTCGGATTACCTAGAAGATACATCAAAGTGTTCGCAGTGCAAACTGTATCTTCGGATGCCGAGCCGAGAAAGACATTAATTTCAATGTTTGCCGATAATACCTTGAAATTGTCACCTTGGGAACTATGCACGATAACCATTGAGTCATCCGCGCCGGTATTTACAGAAGGGATTCCATCTTCTCGGAAGACGAAGGCTCCCGACAGCAAATTCCGCGAAGCATTGGTCCGTGCTTCAGGATCTTAAAGAACAATTAATCTTCTACGCTGTATTGTTCCTTTGCACAATCTCTATTTTATGAAAGGAGCATTCGATTGCGTAGAGTATTAATCATATTCTGCGTCAAACGTTGCTTTGTCATTTATCAATTTAATTAATGCGAGCGGTAATAAAAACGCTTGAAACTGGTTCCTACTTTTCTGAAAATCTCTTTATATTCAAATATTCCGCTTGAATGTTATAAAATTTCAGTGACTAAACATCTGCGACCTATTTCAGACAATGGTACACAAAGGTAAACTTTATAGTGTAAAATTATGTAACTTAACATCCGACTGCAAATTAAGATAATGGTACTTATTAATGATTTATTACTTTTTTACGTCCATATGCTTCCTAAATAATAGACTCCGATATTTCCAATAAAATCGACACAAACAAAATCTTCATTTCTGTAAAGATCGAGAATTTTGGTTTCTGTATCTCGCAAAATTATCATTTTCGCCAACACCGGATTCTCCTAACGCTTAACAGAGACGGAGAAACGTTCAAACAATGAAACGTTCACGTATTTGAAATTGAGATAACGCAGAATCTTCAGCGGTTTTGTAACAATCGAAGCAAACTCGTAAACATTATCTCCGAGCAAACGGGACGAATATTAAGTGAGTCGATTAAACGATATAACGATGTCAACGTCGAACTATGCACCCGAGAGCTCGTTAAATTGCTATCTACACAATTTAATTCGGTCGTACTCGGTCAATTAAACCGGTATTAAACGAGTTCGTGAGTTTGATCGAGAAAGTTGTTTCCATCAGTCGGTCTATCGTACACCTGCCCGCGTCCACTGTTGCAAATTCTACCTGTGTTATCAGAACTAGAGACACGCGCGACCTATAACATAATATCGACAGTCAAAATAAACGAGGCCTGTATTGCAATATTCTTCTGAGACTTTATTTTTCTTTAAAATCGTTATAAAAGAAAGCTGCCTGAGATAGTGGAGCGGTTACGGCAGAATGGCCAATTGATGTGCCTTTGGTTTGTTTTCGGGCATAATTAACTTTATATTTCTCGAGTCAGACAATTGTCACGTATTTATCGAATAATTTTTATTCTTTTATTTTGTTGAGTTTTAAATACAAAAATTTCTCTTTTAACAAATTCCAAATATCGAGTTCCTAGCAATTGAATGGAAAGCAGAGTTTGTTTTTCGTATTCTAAAATCTGCTCGCGCTTTCACTTTGCAAATATATTCCCCAGTTTTTCCTTCGTTTAATAACGAAGCTAATAAGAATGTATATCAAATATTTTCTAAAAACAACTCTTTTGCTTACGAACGTCACTTTCGTAGTCAATGTCATTGACCAGATATTCCAGGAACAGTGTTCGAATGTTTAAAGGTAATACGACATCGGGTTTACCTGCTATTCTAACTTTCACTAGCTTCTTTGAAGCCAACATTCCTCTGACAACCGATAGTTGGATGACCCCGCATGGTCATCAGCCATTGTCTGACGACAGCTCTATTTAGCCTCATTCACTCTCTTTCAAGACCACATGCAAACTGAGACATTCACATGTATGGAGTTATTCCGTAAGTAACAGTGGTTTCACAATAATTCAATATTATCTGTTAATCGAACAATTTTCATCATATCATTACCATTCAATTAGGTATAAATTACAATTGTTTGTAGTAATTTACAAATGGATAAATTTATTATTAAACATTATACCAAATAATAAATTGATTATTACAGATGATAACACATAATAAATTTGTTATTACACATCATACCACATAATAAGTTTATTATTATTGATAATACAGCTTAGTACGTGTACAGTGTAAGTACATGTTCATATTAAAATGTTAAAATAGAATTAAATGTCAATATTTTATCGAATCCATAAAATCTTTTTAATCAACTGATATTTCTACGAGCAGTGACCTGTTGTATTTAAATGTATTTCGTTCAAAATTTGTTTATGAATTCTAATTTTTAGTATCAGGTAAAGATATATGCTACCAAAGTGTACCGACTAAAGTAGATATTAACAAAAGCAAATTACTGCGAAGATAGGCTAACTCGTTTCTCATCTCAAGTAATTTATAGATTTTATCTCTTTGAAAAATTTCGATGTAAAAGAAATCAATTCGATGCTAATTTTTATCAAGCACAAAAATGTCTCAATACTGAAAGAATGCTTGATTTGATTCGAGAAAAGGTCAAACGTAATTTACATTCTTAAAAACCGATGAACGAGCTCAGCAAGCATTTTTGTCGAGCAAGCTAAAAATACTCGAACTGCGTTTCAATTCGACCAAATTATTACAAAACCAATCGGTAATACCGTTAAAAATCATCGACCAAGATTGACTACGTATTTTACACAATTTTTACGACCTATAAAAGCAACACCGATAAAAAGATATTCTGCCAAACTTGGAATAAAATTCTCTTAACCAATATTAAGTATCGCAAATTATCTTATCTTTCCGCGCGATAACGAACATTGAAAAACGAAAAAGGATATTTTTCGATTCAGCGCAAAGGAACTGTAAAACAGTATATCAATTGACTAACTCCCAGCAACGAATATCGTATCCTATAAATCAAACACGTGTTCCTATTGTCATATTAAACCACATAATACGTTATCTGTAAGCAAGCTGTCAGCGAAAGCAACATTTTTGTCAGCTGATCGATACCGGCGATGTGTATCGCTAGTTTTGCAAATGTCAACAAAATTCTCATTTACGAAACCGGTACGCGATCGGAGGGCGGCGATCGGCCCCGTAAATACTATGAAGTAATATTTTGTCGCTCGGCCCGATCAGGATTAGCCAGTTTCCCGCCTCCATTTTTCTACCCCGGGTGTTTATCGCGCGATTATTTATTCGCTCTGCGTATTATGCAAATGTCATTAACGCATGAGCTCCCTTTCACGCGGCTGCGAGACACGCGCTATCTCGTTCGCCGATCTATAGCCGATTCTCTTTGTAGTTCACTGAGTACAATTACTCGAAACGTTATTCAATATTCAAAAAGACACGGGCGCAGCGAGCGGAAAATGATTTTATTGACGATTAAATTGTAAACGTATCTATTATATCTCCGGTAATCGTTTAGAATTACGTCCTCCTCGCTAAGTTTTTTATTCTTTTGATGTACTGTATCGTCCAATGCGTGGGTTAAGAATCTGAAACAAAAAGTTATCTCTCCCTTCTCGTTTTCGAGATAGAAAAGTTTATATTATGGTTCGGGCGTCATTGTACGAGTCATACGTACTTACAAAATAATACTCCTACACACATGCAGTTTAACATTTATTCATTGGTAATTATGTAAATACACTACCTATCCCATTCACTGTATAGTTTTTTAATATTAGATAATTATATATTTTTATTTCTTCATTTTATTTTGTCTTCAAATATTCAAAACATTTTATTTACAAATATATTTTAGTTTTCGTTAAAATTGCAATTTAAACAGCAAACGTTTACATACGACGAGTATACTCACGTGATTAAACTTTTTTAATGTCTTCATGTTTTGGTCAGTTAATTTTAGTTTAAGGGAAACAAAAAAATACAGATTTTGCCTACCATAATGGAAATAGATAATTCTGTATCTAACAGTTTACTAAAACTCCTTAAAAAGGATGAATCTACTCTAAATTTAACACGAATGATTCTCTTTTTTACTACGAAGTTTCAATTTTTGATAAATTAGTTTTGAACTGTTGCGCACTTATGCTTATAATAAACAGAAACTTTACCGCATAATAAATATGGCAGACCTTAAAAAATAATACAATAATAAATGTTAATAAATGAAACGAAATATACACTAATGTATCTAATACAATAAATACTTGGCTGATATTCACCTTTAATTTTCTCTTATAAACACTTTCTACTCTATATTTTCATCTTATTTCTTTAACCTAAAACCTAATTTGGAGTTACACCAGAATTGCATCGACGAATATTAACCTAGCTTCTACAAGATTTCTATAAATCTAAAAAGAAATACATTAAAAACCATATTAAGAAAATTAGAACTAACATTATAAATGAACCCAAGCGTATTAAATAATATTGTTGTTAAAAATGTCCGCCATTCGAGAGTTAAAAGAATAAAAGAGACATCGAAGCAGTGAAAAATCATTGTTCAGCCTGCATCTAGGGAATATCTTGGAAACAAAAGAAACGCGAAACAACAATAGGCATTACGCAAACGTAACAGACTCTGCTTTCTAATAATTACGTCCACCGTCCACCTGTTCAATTTTTCCAATGGCCAGGTGAAGTCTGAAATTTCAGCCATCGCGTAACCTACACTTTTTCGACAGGGAAGGTATCCGCGAAGATAGCTATTCGAGCGTACAGTATGCAGAGCGCGAGTTACGTCTATCGATCGAATTACAAGTGCGATAATTAATACAACGGCATCTACGAGAAGCACCGAAGTAGTAGGAGAACGGATCAGAAAAAAAGACGGAGAAGCGAGGGAGAACACGCTCGATTCAGCAAAGAGCAGAAGCGAAGGGGAGGCCAGGAGGAGAGAAGTTGTCGTATCGGAGAGCAGTTGGAACGCCGTGAACTCGGGTTCAAGCTTTACGATCGCGCTTACAGCTGGATCCGCCGCGATATCGTTTACTAGGAACACCGATGCAATTACACAATGAAGTAGTAACGGCAATAGGAGCGATAAACCTGCTGGTGTATCGACACGGACAGAAACGCGGCCGCGGCCGCGGCGGAGCAGCGGGTGCTAGCGATGGAACCAAAGCCGAATGCTGAACAAGAGTGTTGATTAAACAATATTTTATGTCACTTCCGATTTTTGTAGGAAGAATCGTTTGGAAGGTTTTTAAGAAAATGGTAAATTCAAGATTGAACCCTTTGTGTACGAAGCAGATTTACTGATAAACATCTTTGTAGCAACTGTAATACTGAGCTTACGGTTAAATATCTTGTAATAGATTGTCCAACGTTATCGAGAAGAAAGTAGAAAAGGCCAAACACCATTCAAGATGTTCAGATAACTATAAGCATACAGTGAAAGTTACGTCCTATTTAGAAGAAATCAGATTGCTTAGCGATATTTCATAGTAATTTATATAATGATACAGTTAGATTGTTCTATGTTAATAATCTAAGGTAGAAATTATTATGTACATATATTAAAACCGTATGCAATCCTACACATTGCTAATGATAGATTTTCAAAATGGCTAATTAAGCTGCATTATATTTTAAATTATACGATTTTATTAAACGTATTTTCCGATAGCCTTCAACTGTTATAATAAAATAACAGACAAATTACATATATATACTGTTAAGTTTACGCATTTTTTTACATTGGTTATCGATTATGTGAAGGCATGAAAACAGCTAGCAATGTTAACCCTTTAGGGCTCTATGGACGCATCTATGCGTTTGGCGAAAGTCGCCGTTGTGGGCGATTGACGCAGATATGCGTTTACTTTAAGTCATAAAGACCGTTAGCGCTAGTCGCGCGCCGTCCCTACGGACCGTTTCGGCCGGGAGTATTTAGAGCCCTAAGGGTTAAAGTTGAGAAATCTATTTTTTAACAAATAAAAATATTCGAAAAAATCATGGAAACAATACTTGGCTAAATCTATACGATATTAAATACGATGATTACTTTGGCATAGAAACATTTATATAATTTTTATAAACATTATCAGCTCCAGTCGAAAAGTGTGAGATAAATAGATTTATTAATCTGGATTTTACAAAATCCTCAACGATCGCATTGTTTCTCCATGATCAAATTGTACAGCTGCATGAAACTAACATCGCATGAATTCTTGAAACCAAAAAATGAAACATGCTCATGATAAACTTAAAAACTGACATGTATTTACTAGAATTATTTTAAAGAATCCTCAAAGATCACAGACGTTTTCGATCATGAAATTAATCGTTATTAACCATTGAAACGTAAGCATTCAATCTAAAATGAATATATGAGAAATGATCGCAGCGGGAACACCGATCGGTAAACGTACAATTAAAAATCACACGCCGACACTTTCGAAAACGAAGCGTTCGTCGAGAAGCGTTCGCAGCGCAGAGTTATCGCCAACGAGCAGCATTGTTCGCGAAATGATGCGACAGACGCGACGGACCGTTCGTTTTTACGAGTCCGAATCGAGCTGAATGAAACAGTTTTTTAGATACCGGATTGATTGATATTCATGAGCACGCATTGAACTTGGTCCCATCGCTAGCGTGTATGCGCGAACTCCGAACATATCGGGCGAACAGAGGCGGCCACGGGGATCGTTATAAATCAGCCAATAAATCAATTATTTATACGCGGCCGGCCGAGAAGCAGAGTTCTTCCCGCGTAGGAGTAAAGGGAAACGTGACTGGAAACACCGTATTTTGCGCGCGTTACGGCTGAGATTAAGCCGAACGTAGTTACTTAAGATCGGGACGGTTGGTTAAGTGCGCCTCTCTGTACGAGTAAATAACTTCGCGATTCGTTGTAGGTGCTCGCGGTATCTGCCGGCGTTACATCCTTTTTATTCCGTCCGTGGCATGCTCGTGTTACACGATAGAATCGGAGAAAGGAGCCCAACGGTCCCCGGCGCCCGGTCTTCCTCTACATTTTTCCCCTCCAACTCTTTTCCCCGATTTTCTTTCTCGTCTTTTTTGTCTTTCGCCTGTGTTGTTGTATGCAAATGAGAAAGCACGAGCGCGGGTATCGTCGATTGTGTTATTCGTTTTACCGGTATGGCGTTTGGAATTGTTAGTTAACGAACCGTGGAGTAAATAATTCACCGGGAATGGTTAATGACGGCGCGGATACACGCGGCCAGAATTAAATGAGAATTATTAGGATGCAGAGAACCCGAGATTCGGAGACCGCTCCCCATCCGATAACTCAGATCCGCGAGTAATCTGCGAAATGAAGGCGGAGAGATAGTATAGCCCGTTGCGCAATGAGAGGTGTGTTTTTGTGTGTCACTGATTGGATTCGGCAATTAAGTTTTCGCGAAACCCTACGCGTCGAGGGAACGTTCTCTCGGCAAATGGAACGTTGTGCTTTGAAAATTAAGGTTTTAATTTCACGTTTAATTCAACGTTTGTCTCAGATTTTATAGAATAATTGTCGTGTTTATGCAACTTTCTCCGTTGTTTTCGCGCTTTCTTCTAACGTAGGCGTAGCGACATGTTTTTATAGGGTGTTATTGATTGATTATTTTTAAATTAACGCGAGCATAATGTCTCTTTTTATAGATTATCGATAAAGCACTATCTTGTCAGGTTGGAAGAGTAATGGCAAGAGAGATTTTCTGAATTTTAGAACAGCTTTATTCTCGCTGTACTGGTAATAAAACACTGAAATATTGCAAATACATTTTCTCTTAGTGCTTAAAAAGTCCATTAAGTAATTTTATATCGATTATTTATTTGTATAGATAACAACTCCCTTAGCACGATAATAATAATAATAATATACTTCTTATATATCTAAAATACCTAGCCAAATGAGTCAGGTGCAATCCTAAATATTTACAAGGTTTCACAAAAAATAGATCTCAAGCTGATGATAGTCAAACCAAGATTAAGGAGCAAATGAGTCATTTGTACCTATCTCGGTTTTTAAACAACACCGCAGTACGTAATCGGATTAAAGCAACCATTTTACCCGAGATTAGCGCCAACGGAGAACCGCTCATCACTTATTCTCTTCGTATGCATTGCAACACAATTTCATCTCGCAATTAGTCATCAATAAAACCTCCTGGGTATTATCCTCATCTAACCGATATCTGATCACTTGTAATCTATCTCCTCGTAAATAAATATTGGCGCTTCTCTAAACAGTCTATTCAAATAGGTCGGAGAGCAAACATCTGCATTTCACAAACACATTTTTTATTTCAAACACGAAAAATTGTCAGAAGATGTTTGATACCTCGAAAAATTTATTAGGTGTAGTCATGCTTCCTTTATCAGACGCAAATCGTTATCTTTGTTTGCTGTACTAAACTTTGAATAAAGAATTTTTTAACCGTGTGATATATTCGAATATATTTTGCAAAGCAGCATTACTAAATTCGGATAAAAATATTAGACAAAAATATTCCATTACAAAAATAAGTCGAGCACTAGTTTTTGTAGATAAAAATTATGTATAATTTTGAAGTAATCAACTTTAGATCCATGTTTATAAAAGATGACTTTACAGAATAATTAATCGAGAGTTTAATTATATACTCCGCGATACTATTTTAAGACCAATGAAGCAACATGGCGTAGACATTGCAAACAATAAATGACTAGACAACGAGCATTTCTAATATAGAAATATAGAAATATAAAAATACGACATTTCGTAAAGTTTTTTTTTACATATACAGAGTGTTTCAAATAAAGAAGACCACCTACAATGTTGTAGATAATTAGAGACTCAACGCGACTTTTACATACAAAAACCAGAATCAAACTATATTTGTATATTTCTGTTTTCTATCACTTTTGTTCAAACGCTTTTTTTAAAATATCGCAAACAATACAAACGTTACTTTGAGTCTATAATTATTCACACCGCTATAAATACGAACTCCCAAGTTAGGTATTTGTAGCAGTTCCCGCGCAAGTGCAATCGAGGAAGCGCACCGTTTAATTTGTATTGATCAACGATTCGCACGATTTCTGCTACAGCAATCGAAGTTCTATTTTACCAACTCGACGAACTTCCAAAGCCGCGTTATATAAGCTCGCCCGAGCAATGTTCCGCAACGTTTAAGGCAGCAGACTTACGTTCCCTGATTTCGCATGATTTACTCGTGCCGCTCGTTTGTAATGAAGAATCGTGGGCCACGTACGGAATTGCCCACGGACTTGCACACGTAACCCGTTTCTTGTCACGCGTTTAAACGAAACGCTCCCTATTATTCGCGGATGCGCATGCAAACGAACGGGATAAAATACGGGAGTTGCATGGCGAAAGTGCTAGGGGATTCAATGGTGCCAGTTATTAAATCGCTTCCCAGTGCAAATAAAAACCTCTGAATGGCGTAATCGTGTTTTTACTCGTGGTGACCGTGTCTGTGGTAGCAAATTGCGGAGAAAATGGTAAACGATAAATTCCCGTTAATTGCTGAAAATAAACGACTTTCGCTCGCGTACGACTTCCGATGATAATCGCTATTAATTGATTTAACGACGCGTCACTTCGCATTTAGTCGATTTATCATCGTGATTTCATCGGTGTGTTGTCGCCTAAAACCGAACACATTTGTTGCGTTACGTGTTTGTTGAATTAAGGAGCAAGCCAGGCTACGATCCGACTTACGTCTGCAAACTTTCATCCAGGGAATTCGATAAATCTTTAAACAAAAGGTTTTTAAAAAATCTCCCCATGTATTAATATAATTCTATTATTATACAAACGTATTCTTTCGTGAAAACAAAATATTAGATTTTTATTCGATTACCTTCGCTATAGGTGCAATCTTTCCTGCAATCTTTACGATTAAATGGATTAAAATGCTATTACGGTATCTTTTTTTCAATTCTGTTGCTCGAAATTTCATTAAAAATAAGTAGATACGTTTCATGCCTTATAAAGTGCCCACTTCTAATTAAGAATTACTATTTTATGCTGGCTAGCGTTACGTTTTCTTCCTAACGAGAGGTTGTCCGCGAAAATAAATTAATATTGAACACGATTTGAGATATAAGCTAAGAAAAGGGTACTAGAGACTATTTCTCCAGCAATCTTTCTTTACAGCGTATTGTGAAATTCTATCCGGTTTGCAAAATCCTGGTCTAGACGAGAGTCTAGAACGATATATAGTATTACGTCAGAAAGTAGCGTTCCATCGGGGACTGTTTAACATTACGCGCGCCGGCATTATCATTCGGAAACTCGCGGGAACCGAAAGCTGCTTAATTTCGTCCTCAAGACGCCAGCCATGGAGTCACGAGCGAACGGCGGCACACTGAAAACGAGCAGGTTCACGCAAATACGCCGCAAATAGCGGATGTGTACAAATTCATGGTACAAGGAACGTCCATTCGTTGGCCGCGCAAAGACAAAAGGTCCCCGGTGATGGAGATCGGCTATCAAATAGGGATGTTTTCATTTCGATGCAAATGCCAGACGCTGAGAATGGGGAGGAAAAAAAGGAGAATCATCGAACGCTGGCCCTCTCGATACTTTGAAGATCCCCCGGAAGGTCGGCAAAAAAGCGACGAAGGGGATAAAAAAAGAAGGGAGAATCAAGCGATGAAACAATCGTCGATAATCGATACAACTGGCCATGCAATAACCCCCAACGCAATAATTGGACCGCCTTTCGATATTTTACAGAGACGTCTGCGACTCGATTGGCCGAGCAAAACTTTGACCGTCTGATCGCTGTATTTGATAAAGAAAAAGTCGACCTGCTCGATTAGGACGCGAGACAAATTTTTTCATATATATTTCCCTTTCGTTACGGTCTCTATGTGCGAATCCAAAATACAAATGAAATTATACATATTTATGTTAATATAATATTATATCTCTATATTATCCCTTGTGTTTAGGAAACAGAATACGTTAAAATTAACCTATAAGAAATAATTGTCAAGGTTTATTTATATAGGTTAAAATTGTCCAAGATTATGAGAAAGAAAAATTAAATGAAGATATATTGTTTCTTTCAATAATCTGGATAAGTCAGAAAAATAGTACAGAAATATTACTGAACTTTTGTGTCTTCTCAATTTGATTTACTGTATTTATTTATTAATGCTTTAGACCAGATATATCTACTATAAATGCATAAAATCCACAATATAATCAGTTTCTGACAAATACAAAAATAGGTAAGACATTCAAAAAATTAATATAATATATAAAATTAATATACGATATAATCTATATCGCAAATCTAAGACAAATTTATATATAATCTACATATAAAGGGTATAGTTTTAAGAAAAATAGTAAAACTATTTTAGTAATTAAACAACGCTGCTACGATTAAATAATTATAGACGTGGAAACAATTACAGTACATGAAAAGATCATCTGAAATTGATTATATGGAATGCAAGTAGAACATCTTTTCAAATAATAAGAAGCAGTGATATCATCATTGTAATCTCTTGCGCGAGAACTCTGTTACGTGCACAAAAATACGATTCTTCGTTTTCTGGATTTTATTCGTTTCTCAAGGTACGACGTACGGCAAACGTCAGCGTCATTGACACTGACCGAAAATCTCTTTGTAAGCAATGCTGGTTTGGGTTGCGATTTATTGCGCCTTGCGCGATACATATTCATCGCGTGTGTTCAAACCGGAACTATTCCGGCTGGTCTAGGAATCAAGAGGCTCCGGAGGACAAAGACTTTTTTTCAGTCCGAGAAAGAACACCAACGTGGAACAAACATCGCGTTATCGAGGTCGAGAAAGTCGATACCGCCGAACCGGGATTGAGGAAAAAAAGTTGCCAAAGTTGTGGGAATATTTTCTTCGGGATCCCTAACTGTCTCCGTTTTTCTCGTTCTCCGCCGGTCGCGACGCATGAATATTTAAATCGTGCACGGGGAGTGTTATTTAAATGTTTAAAAGATTCTACCGCGAAACTGTAATAACTTCGCTGAAAATCTTTGGGTCAAAGTTTAACGGAATAGACTCATGAATATTTGGAAAATATTGGATACCATTTCTGAAACGTGATTAATGTTTAATTCCTTTGCAAATGAGAAAAGAAAGATTGGGAAATATAACGTTATTCAACGTATTCCATTATCATGGTTCTATAGACAAAATTTCAATAACAAAATTTTATTTGGGGTCGTTAAATCGTCTATTGTGACATACATCGTCTAAAGTCGCAATTGTTCAATAACTCCTATTTCTATTATTCCTGTAAACCGTTCGCACTTGGTTCATCCTCTGTGACCTATAAATGGGCGTTGGAAGATTACGTAACGTGGTACCAGTTCCCTATATAAACACGCTGGAGATATTTGAACTCACACAATCTATACAACGTAAGTAAATAGCGATTTCCATTTTCCACGATTTCTGATCAAAGAGCCCCTTGAACCCTCCGCAGCGCGCGCGCGAGATTCAAAATGATTAGAAAAACGTGCAAGTGCTAACACAAAGGCAACATTCTTCGGCTTGCGAGGGGAAAAGCGTTCGCCGTCTGTCAACCTTGTTTACACGAAGATAAATACCGGGGGACTATCAAGAAATACAGCCCGTGTGACAATCTTGAGGATAGCAACGATGCAAGGGAGTTTTCGTAGGACCGAACGGTGACAGACTCCCCCTGCACTTGTTGTTATGCAACGAAGCGTGCAGGCCCGGCACTCGAGTGCCGGCTAGCGAAATGAGCGAAATAGCGTTCTTGTGGCGCAGAGCGCACGTGCATCTGGAAGGTTCACTGTACCGCAGACACTTTTGTACACACGACCGCACATAACCTCCCCCCGAGTTCGAACCGTTCCTCTGATTCTCCTTTTTTTTTCCTCTCCCTAGTCAACCTACGAGAACGCAACTCGTGTCGCGCGCCGCGGATGTATTACACCGAAGAAAATAAAAATAAAAAAAGTTCAGACTCACCACAAACGTTCAGCCAACCCTCGACGCGACAGGGATACTCCAGCTTCATGTTGAATTGTTGCAGCGGAACACTAGGTACCGGAAACGTGTTACACAATTGCACTTGTCACATAAGAAAACGAATACAACGGCCCGTAGTCAGGACGTGTTATCACTGTTAAACAATATCCGCGGCACACATTCTTTTCGCGTGCGTTCACGCAATACCACGAGCGAGGGATCTCTTTATTCGATTTTTGGTGAAATCGACGCGCAACCTGGCAGGACCGACACACGAAATCGCGGCGATGATAAACGCAAGAATCTATTGGGCTATCGTTACGAACGCGAACGGACCACACCGTCAAGCGCTGCGCGCGCAAACCGTCGACACGATCCACGCACACCGGCGAACAAATCGGTACTGACTGAACGAACCCTTTCGCGTCCTCGTTGAGCCGATCTTCTATCTCCCTCTCTCTCGCCCGACTCCGCTGCCAATCCCTTCTCTCTCTCTCTCTCTCTCTTTCTCTCTCTTTCGCTCTCGGTCAGGTAGTGCGCTGATCTCGCGTACTCCTTGCACATTATCGATACGCCGGTACGATTATTTTGTTATTTAAATGCGTTCGCGCCGATGCGTCCCGGCAAGATACATTAATGAATTGAACGTAGGTTCTCCAATGGAACGTAACGATTATCGAAGCGTGGTTTTGAAATGGCGATCGATGTATCGAAAACGGACGTTACAACTTCATGTTAACTATTTTAATTATCAGCGAGAAACATGTTTGCAATAATAAAGTTCGAGTCTGGTAAATACGCGTTACACATTTAATATCAAGCTACAGACACTAAACAAATACAATTAAAAATTTCATTACGTGAACTAACTTACGTTACTTTAAAAAGGTTTTATATTAACCTTAATTACTATACATGCATCTCTTGTATAACCAATATAGTTTCGGTATTACATCATCATATCAATTTATTGATTTTTATCCAGGAATTTAAATTTATACCGTAAGCTTCTGTGTGGCATTCATAAATATAATAATTGCAAATTATGCTTTTACTTGTGACAGTTCGCTTTCCACTATATTGAAGACTTATTACCTAAACCTAATTACCTCTTTGTATCTAGGTTTCAGTAAGATCAATACCTTGTCGATTTATAAATAAACTGCTCTTAAGATTTCGAGAACGCACAGTAATTGATGAATTGTACTTACATTATCGAGCAAGAGTCAGCGTCATCGATTCAAATGAAAGAACCCCAGTAGATGATCATAGATTCAGATAATTTTAGAAATATCTTTGACTCCGTTTCGAAGCGCAACCTGGTGACCAAACCAGCAGTCAGTTACTGGCAAAATGGCGCTCAAGGCACAAGTCGGTCAAAGTAAGTAACGAAAAAAAAGTTAATTTTCCGCGATGGTGATCAAATTTTCAAATACTTTCACGCTGCTATGTGACAACAATATCCTTAATACGTTCCACGCGAAAAATATTCCACCTAAACCACTGTCAGGCTACGTAACCTCCAAGGGGCGTATGTGCTGTGATGATTTCATCGTTTACGAAGCGGCTGCTTGATAGAAATGTCAAACCAATATTCGTTCTGTTCTGAAAATTCTATATCCGCAATTAAATTGTACTGTCACCTGGTAGATCGTTATATTTCATATCTACTGAAATTATAATCTCTCGATGACATAAAGTTATTTTGTCAGATATACTCTGAGTAAATACGTAAATAATGACTAATAGCCTTGCATAATTCTTACTGACATTAAGTACATGTTTTTTCCTGTTTTTCGCAAATAATAACAATTCTGATATAGTTCTATGCAGTCCTCCTTAATTATTTACTTCTAAATGACATATCTGTTGGATTTAACTCCAAATAAAGTAAATGTCATTAAAATTTATTAAAGTTCATAAAAGGTGCCTTTATCTATAAAAATTGGAATATATACGCATCTCGAAAAGTTGCCATTTCTTAGCAATTAATATCAAAAGATTTAAAGGATTATTTAATTCTGCCGATTAACCTCCTTGCCCTTTAAACAATTTTTCACTGCTACCATATCGTTGTCATTAATTCTTAAATCAGCGTGAATAAGGAACTATCCATGCCGCGCATATTGAAAAAGCTATAAATGTGTAATGCATAATCCTGCATTACGAAATTACGAATGTAGGCTTAATATCTATCGGCGTGGAGTAATTCAATTAGGAAATCGGTTTTTTAAAGAATTATGTCGACGTAACACTTCAAGCTAATTACTAATAGTGTTCAATTAGCGAAATTTGTCTGCAACGTATTCAGCACGTAAAACTATAGAAACCCCTGTACTTTTTAATCGGTTAGATTCCTTTAAATGGGGCTCTGTGATCCGTAGCTACGAACCTGTCCTGGGTGACGTCATTGCTCTGTAAGAACGATCAATACACGTTGAGAGCGCGAAAAGATTTTTTATTTAATTTAAAATCACTTGAGCATAATCGCGATTAATTATGAATAAATGCATGCGGCTTTTACACAAATAAATTAAGCTACATTGCGGGCTATGCCAAACTGTTGAATTATTCAAATGTAACTATACATGCCTGTGTTATGCGCAACAGGAAACGAGTACGAAAGGAAAATACAACTGTCATTGATTTACACGTAAAACTATTCCGAACGCGTAGCATTGGTTACAATTTCAAAGGCTTCCAACATTCTCCCATGGATATTTTCGAATATATTTATTCAAATATATGTATAAAAATTTGTCGATTTATGTTATTTATATTTAGTGTAAAATAATGATCGATTTATAAATAGGAAGACAGAAGAATTATTGGAAAGTATACGAGATGGAACTATATGAAATATGTTCCAAATATAATGGAACTGTATCAAATAATTTATGTACGATAATCGTTGAGTCGCTAATAGTTTTTTTGCAAGACCGTCATTATTAACAATTCTATGAACTACTTTTATCGTTATATTTTTTTTCGCAGAGATTATGAATGAGATCATCAAACAGAAAATGACCTCGGATAGTGGTACTCCGTGGCGCATTTTGGTAGTGGACCAACTAGCCATGAGGATGGTATCGGCATGCTGCAAAATGCACGATATCAGTGCTCAAGGGATCACTCTGGTAGAAGACATTAACAAAAAACGGGAACCATTGCCCACCATGGAAGCAATCTATCTGATCACGCCGTGCAATAATTCTGTCCAAAAACTAATTGAAGACTTCAGCAATCCGATGCGGACTATTTACAAAGTCGCGCACATTTACTTCACGGAAGGTACTATCGTACGTTTTACGTTGCATCATCGAAGTTTCGATGAGAAAGAATTAATTCTATATCCATGAAAACAACGTAGCTTTAGAAGAAACTAAGACAGACACTATACATTTAAAAGTAAAACTTCAATTAATTTCTTTGACGTCGTTCTGTAATTTAATACTCCAAACAAAATAGTATTCGGTACTGTTAGCATTAAATTTCCGACTTAAAAAATTGACGATCTATTGTAGAAATCGATTTTTGAAACTAATGTAAACAGGATAATATTAATATTTTTTGAAAGAATATTGTTTCTATCAAAATTGATAGATTGAGTGTCTCTACGAAATTATGACCAAGAGTTTTCAGCAGAAAAATATATGCAGATAAATTATTTTTTTACGATACGATTTAATGATAAACAGGGTGTTACTATAACGTCTAAATAGTGCAAACTATTCATACTTCATTTCCATTTCTTTTAATTTTTGTTTAAAAGAAGCACACGTTTAAGCAGCAAGATTTTACGAAATAATTAAAGCGATTGTACAAGAATGGACAGACCGGCACATTAAATTTCCATGGTCCACGTGAGACTCTTAAGTATATCTCTTTACAGTGTGCCCCGACGAGTTGTTCAAAGAATTGTGTCGCTCGGTGGTAGCTAAACGCATAAAGACACTAAAAGAGATCAACATCGCTTTCATTCCATACGAGGAGCAGGTAAAGCAAAGGGAACTCTAACGAAAAAACGAAATGTTTAATAATTTTACGTTCTTCGTGGTGGCGGGCGCACAGACACACATATACACTAATTCACACCAGACATGTCCTTCACACACGTACATATACGTATACAAACTATGCCCGACGTGTTGTGGTATTTTTTGAACTCGCGAACCTAAATCTGAATTTTTTCTCGATGATCACGACAATGTTGACACGCAATCATTTTGAACTATCAACCCCCTGTCTCCTAACTTTTCCCTATTCTGTATAATATTCACAAAGTAAGCACGTACTAACGACGGAATGCATTCATGCTTGTACGCGAACAGTGTGTCCGGAGGAGCTGTTCAATGAAATCTGCAAGTCTCTCGCCGCTAAAAAGATCAAAACCCTCAAAGAGATCAACATCGCTTTCCTGCCTTACGAGTCGCAGGTGACGATCAAGAAACGAAGAAACTGTAGTTGCTAGATAATGCCACGAATCGCAATGATTACTTTCAATTCTCTGAGTTTCGAATAGCAGACTAGTTCTATACTTTTTCAGTTTTTTTTTTATTTTGGAAAGTAGAACATAGGCGAAAGACTTCTATGAATACCTTACTGTATATATAGATATATACATGGTTGTTTGATAAATAAGGTGTAGTTGCTTGCTAATGACATATTTGATACATTTAACACAAGTATTTAAACTACAATGTAGAAGAACTAGAAATATACAACTTAAAATACTGCAGAATTGATCAAAGAAGATGTTATTAGCAATAACTCGATATTATTCATTGAATGATCTTCTATGTTTCCTTTTCTACGAAAAATTGTTTTCTTGCATGCAGTTCTGTATACCCTTATGATTTTAGTCAATATCTTTCATTTCTCTATGTACATATGTATTCCACTATTAATCGCACCGCTTATTGTACCAAGTTAATAGTTTCATTTAGTGAGCTTCTTTTAGTTACAAAATCTGTAATATTTTTATGTATTTAAATAAATGTGTATATAGGTATTCTCCTTGGACTCGCGTGAAACGTTCGCTTGCTTTTACAACGCTTCTTTCGCCAACTTGAGGACTGCTAACATGGAAAGAATAGCCGAACAAATAGCGACTCTCTGCGCTACTCTTGGAGAGTATCCGTCTGTTCGTTACCGAAGGTATAATAATATCATTTCTTTCTATTTTCTTTGAGACTTGATCTAGATATTGTATTGAACCATCATATTTCAGTGACTTCGACCGAAACGTGGAGTTGGCACACATGGTCCAACAAAAATTGGACGCTTACAAAGCGGATGAGCCGACTATGGGAGAAGGACCAGAGAAAGCTCGTTCTCAATTGCTCATCCTGGACAGAGGATTTGATTGTGTTTCACCGCTGTTACATGAGCTGACGCTGCAAGCCATGGCATACGACTTACTAGATATTGAAAATGATGTTTATAGGTAATTATTATAACTTACATGATACACTTTAGGTTGATATGATATATTGATGCAGACAAATTTTTCTAAAGGTTCGAAGCATCAGCCGGAGTGCAAAAGGAAGTATTATTGGATGAGAATGATGATTTGTGGGTAGAGCTTAGACATCAACATATTGCTGTAGTTTCGCAGTAAGTTAGAATAATTTGATTGGCGAATGTTGGCGACTAAAGCAGAGCTCAAATATGTGAACTGTTTTTAGAAACGTTACCAAAAATCTGAAGAAATTTACAGAATCAAAAAGAATGCCTCAAGGAGACAAACAAAGCATGAGGGATCTTTCACAGATGATCAAGAAAATGCCACAGTACCAGAAAGAGTTAAGCAAATATGCAACGCATTTACAATTAGCCGAAGATTGCATGAAACGTTACCAAGGAAACGTGGATAAGCTGTGCAAAGTAGAACAAGTACGTAATATTTGTGCAATATTTCTTAATAATAAAATTCTTATACTATAAAATTCTATTTAATTTCTTACTCTTCAGGACTTAGCGATGGGCACAGATGCCGAGGGTGAACGTATCAAAGATCAGATGAAGAACATTACACCCATTTTGCTTGATCAAACTGTACACCATTTGGACAAGCTTCGAATTATCTCTTTGTATGTTATCAGTAAAAATGGTGTCACCGATGAAAATCTTAATCGTTTAGTTCACCATGCTCAAATATCGGTGGATGACAAGCAGACCATAGTCAACATGGCAAATCTTGGTATTAATATTGTAGTAGATGTAAGTACTGTTATTCAAGAATTATAAATAAGTTAGTCCTTTTTCATATTAATTTCCTGTATATTACTATGTTTCTAACAGGGTGGTAACCGTAAGAAATTGTATACTGTACCACGTAAAGAAAGAATTACGGAGCAAACATATCAAATGAGTCGTTGGACACCGGTTATGAAAGACATTATGGAAGACGCTATTGAAGATAAACTTGATTCCAAACATTTCCCATTCCTTGCCGGCCGTGCTGCCAGCTCGGGCTACCATGCTCCAACTAGGTATGTCACAACTTTTTATATCAAAGGAGATGCAAATATCATACACTAGTAACAATAAATTATTATTTATTTTTAGTGCGCGATATGGTCATTGGCACAAAGACAAAGGTCAACAAACCATTAAGAACGTACCGCGCTTGATTGTCTTCGTCGTCGGTGGAGTTTGCTTCTCTGAAATCCGATGCGCTTACGAAGTAACAAACGCTTTGAAGAATTGGGAGGTGATAATTGGTATGTACATATGCATATTCAAGACCTGTATTACCTTTTCACAAAATTGTTTTAACACTGACCTACTTCCTCTTCCAGGTTCGTCCCATGTTATTACACCGAAGTCCTTCTTAGATGACTTGAGTAAACTCCACGTGTAAATACATTTTCGTATAAACAAAACAACAAAGAACACATTCCCGTATTTCCTAATACGTCATTAGCTTTGGCTCCATCAATAAATAACAGCTATAACTCTCTGTGGATGATCTCGACTATACAATTGAAAATATTATAATAGGGAACACGCAGTCAATTCTGTAGGTCGCGCAGCCATTTTAGCGACCATTTAAGAAATTGGTGAATGTCATATCATGAATAGCAGTTGAACGATACATGAACGGTGTTAGGATGGAAAAAATATTAAGTGCCTCCGCGTTTAAAATGTTAATAAGAAGCGAATAAACATCTTGGCAATACTGGTGTAGATCACACGGAAGTGCTTAATTGTACCTTAGGCTGGCAAATGATCTAGTTCGGATATGATATGTTACTTTGAACCGTGCCACTCCTTTATTAATAATAAGGGGCCGGTTAGCAATGGAATTTGATGTGTTGTAGAAAAGAATCGTGATATACGTGTAAATTTCTCGTTATTAGTATTTCGTTATCTCTCGCTCTGAAAAAAAACTATAGACTGTTACATACTTTATCTTAAAGATTTAATCTTCGATTTCACTCACAGAATCAGTAACGCTTATGGAATTTGCATGAAAGATATAAATATCATGTGCAACACAATTACGCGTGTATCAATTTGAAAATAGAGACACGATGTGAATATTAGTATTTATTATAATCTTCATTCTATTTAAATATGTTTCATGTATAATAAAACCAATAAGTGTATATTAAATTATTTATTATACATTCGTTATAGTGTTGATTCGTTAACAAATATGTTTACTTAGCGTGCATGTATGCTGAATTATTGCGCAAGTAAGTCGGTCTTGATTTCTCATGAAAGCAAAGCATCTAACATTCGTCAAAAAAAGATTGTCCGACTTTTGAAGACTTATATAATGATTCAACTAAAACTAATTATCTTCACCGTATTGATAAATATTTACATGTTAAAACTTCTGCTGCACATAAGAAGCAATTATAAAACCGCTCTCGGCCGGTGGAAGTGAATCTGTTAATTATTCATAATAATTATTGATGTACGTTAATATTACGATTACTTAGCGGCGAGATTAATACAAAGTTTATGGTATTGAATAATATATAATATATTATATGAACGTATGTGTATGTAGATTGTAGACAAAACAAAATGTTCTGCTTATAAAGGCCTACAATTTGCTCCAATTATTGTCTTTTTTTTTAATGCTCACGCCATACCACTCAATATAAATAATTTTACAGAGGTCATTCGAAATCTGTGTAAACATCGAGTATACTTACGCACAGTTATTTCAATACGACTGCAAAGGTTATCATTTATCAGAGGTTCGGAAACATGTTTTTCTAGATGTATAATAACACTTCGACCAACAGTTTGAAAATTGACGCTTTCTTTGTTAGTCATCCACACACGAAGACCTTGTAAAATGTCAAACCTTGGCAAGAAAGTAATTTTAGCTTACAGCGGTGGTCTAGACACATCCTGTATAGTATTGTGGTTGAAAGAGGAAGGATATCGAGTTATCGCTTACATAGTAAGATTGTGCAGATACTAATTAGCAATTCAAACGTGCTTGAGAAAATCACTACATCGACCAATTATTATTTAGGCAAATATAGGACAAGAGGAGGACTTTGATGCTGTTCGAGAAAAGGCATTGAAAATCGGCGCTATAAAGGTAAACGAGGATGCTTATGTTCAAATATATTACCGGAAACCATTCTTTCAATTAAGAACTGACTTTATAGCGATAAAGTCTAGTTCTCCACTAACTTCCCACATTTTTATTAAAAATTATCTGCAAGGTCGTAATCGAGGATCTCAGAGAAGTCTTTGTGTCTTCGTTCGCATGGCCGGCTGTTGCATGCGGATTGATCTATGAGAACAGGTATCTCTTAGGTACATCAATCGCTCGGCCATGCATTAGCGAAGGCCTGATAAGAATCGCAAAAGCTGAGAACGCTTCTATAATAGCTCACGGTGCGACCGGTAAAGGCAACGATCAAGTGCGTTTTGAACTGAGCTGTTACAGCCTTTGTCCCGAAATCCAGGTAACATGTTTTTTTAGTTATATTCAACGTTACATCTCTCTCTCTCTCTCTTTCTTTCTCGTTCTATACATTCCTGTAATTATCACATAGATACTTGCACCCTGGAGGGAACGACAATTTTACACGAGATTTGCCGGAAGGTCGGACTTGTTAAAATATGCTCAGGAAAATGGCATTCCTGTCTCAGCAACACCGAAAGAACCGTGGAGTATTGATGCAAATTTATTGCACATTAGGTACAACAAAGATTATGATAATAAACCTTCCTCTTACGTACTGGTCATTTATCTTTTCAACTACTAGACTCATCAATTAGAAAATTAAATTTTTATTGAAAACAAATCGAAAATATTATATTTATAATTTGGTAGTAGCGATTCTTTTCGACTTAACGATGATACTTTAAATTTTCAGTTACGAGTCTGGAATTCTAGAAGATCCAGACGCATCAGCTCCGAAAGGATTATACAAAATGACGAACGACCCATTAAACGCTCCAGCGGAACCAGCAGAAATTGAAATTGGTTTTAGAGAAGGATATCCATCGTTCGCGAAAGATTTGAAAACTCAAGAAACACATGCTGCTCCTCTCGAAATAATGCAGTACTTGAATAAAATTGGCGGTCTGCATGGCGTAGGACGTATAGACATTGTCGAAAATCGTTTCATTGGCTTGAAGGTACGGAAAATTCAATTGAATTAAAACCATCATAACAATACATTGTTAATACAGTCTAGGGGTATTTACGAATCACCCGGTGTTAAAATCCTGCACGAGGCGCATCAGGATTTGGAAATATTTGTGCTAGACCGAGAGCTGTTAAGGATCAAATCTTACTTGACCAACAAGATGTCCGACTATGTTTACAACGGTAAGATAAATTCTTTGATAAATTAATTTCGCCATGACATTATATTAAAAACTGAAAATTTCTTCAGGTTTCTGGTTCTCTCCCGAATGCGATTTCGTGCGGAACAGTATACTGTACTCTCAGAAGTATGTGAACGGAACGGTTCGATTGCAACTCTACAAAGGGCAAGGTGCGTATAAACTAAATGTATAATAATACGTAAACAGAGCTCGCATGGAGATTGGAAAAAATATCATGTTAATCTTGCAGTCTCCATATTGAGCCGACATAGCGAAGTCTCGTTGTACAACAAAGAATTGGTTTCAATGGACATGCATGATGGTTTTGAACCTGAAGATGCCGGTGGTTTTATACGGACGCAAGCTTATAGGTTGAAAGAATTTTATCGTCTACAAAACCAGAAATCAGATTAACTTAATAAAGGACCATATTTAACATGTAACGTACTAAAATAAAATTAATCTTCTTCAACTTGATATATAGTTTGAATATATTTTTATTTGATATTATTTAAGTTGATGGTATCTATTCTCTACGTAAGTGGACCAAAGGCAGGATGTGGTTATAGTGGAACAAAACTACGAACACAATTACTTTCAATTAGTTATTAATAATTAAACCTTAGAATAATTAATATAGTCGTAGATATTATAATAACGTGTAATATGCATCGTTTTTATCTGCATTAATAGTATACACAATGATCGTTCTTATTCCTTCTAATAGATCCGTAACACAAGAGAAATCCTCAAATATGAGACAATAATGTTTTAATTAGTATCTCTTCTATAAATGACTATGCAATACTCTCGCTCTACTCCACATACACTATCTGTCTTTTTCTCACTCATTCTCTCTGTTTCTTTCTTCCTATTTATTTATTTATATATATATTTATTTATACATATATATTTGTATTTATATCTTTATATATAACATGCAAAATTACAAACTAAGAAAGGTAATCCTGTATGTTCGTATAATTAATTAATAATCTGGTGTAACTCCTGTATTCACATTTATCTCGTAACTTTAATTCGAACATGTAATAAACATTTGTTTCTTCTTAAACGTTACTTTAGGAATTAATAGTACAAACAGTGTATGTACTTCCAATTTGACATTGTTAAGTAAACCGAGATATTAATCGAACATAGATGCGTGTGCCCACTCTATGCATTTTAAGCATGCAGTTATCGAATGGAAAACAATTTGACTGTACACTAAGGACTCCTCTAGAACATACAAATTGAAGTTCTATCTCGACGAAGAACGTTTCTTTTAAAAAATATATTATATAATACTTAAACTATACTTTACGTATACGAGATGTATTTATGTAGAAAACTTATGTGCAGTGTATCGTAATCGTTTCATTTTCGTATCTTTGAAATAGATTTTCTTTTCGATAATATGGATCAGACAAAACACAGGATAAAATGTAAGGTTTCGTTTGAACAAGTAATGGTGCAGTGGAAATCAAGGATAAACGTGCGAACGAACGTTGGCCCAGTAAACGGTTCTCTCTTACTTAACAACATCAAGCGTTTCTTTATTTTTTAGCCATTTATTCTTCATTTCAATATTATTTATGTACAACCAGCTTAATGTCTCTCTATCGTTAGTCGTAATAAGTCTACTAAAACTCATGTGCTATTGGAGATGATGTGCGTCCGTGGGAACTTATATAAAAAATTATTTTTTGATACAGCGGAGTGATTTTGGTATTACTTACGAATTATTTTAGGTCTTTACCTAGTAACTTACACTGAGATCTAGTAGGTTATACACTCTATCGGCCTCCCTTAAATATTACAAACCTTATCACATATATAGAGGTGTATTAGTACTTATTACTTTTTTTTATACATAGATATTCTGTATTCTGTTTAAATTGCTGCCAATGATTTCTTCTCGTATATACAGTTACAAACCACGTATTATACAATCATAATACCTAGAACACATGCATTCTCATATCTCTCTCTCTCTCTCTTTTTCTTTCTATCTCTCTCTCATTCTCACGTTCACACTTCATTTTCTATTTTATGTTCTTTCTCTTTCTCTCCATCAAACTCGCTCTCTCTCTCTCTCTCACTCTCTTTTCGTTTACCCCATTTTTTTCAATATTTTCTTTCTTTTTTCTTTAATTTTAGAATTCGTGTCACTGTTGAGCTTGGAATACATCAATGCGGCGCCGTTAATATCCTTTGCATCCGGAGAAATTCTTTGAAAGTTTTGAAGACACTTACGATTGGTCGTTCTAACGATACAGCACAAAAGAGAAAGAAAATTACAATGATCAGAAGAGAAGAAGCATTTGTAGCATGAAATCCCTGAACATTCGTCGCGAACCGACAGGGGGTGAATTGTTTAGTCCCCCGACAACACCCAAGATACGAAGAATGAAATCGCTAAAAGAATAGTCGATAGAGAATACAGTTAAATACGCGTCGATCTTGCACAAAAAAGAAATCGTCACTGCTGGCACATCATTCGCTGTTTTTTCCCTGTGAAAGATCGGATCGCTGTGTTACGCACTAATACAGAAGAAATTAATCGTAAAATTATGTTCCTAAAACACATTCGACACTCCTCGCCAATCTAGAATACGAGTGCTCTATATCTGTCGATCTATCGTGCCATAGATGGACATTCTATCATACATATGGGTACGCAGGTTCCTGAAATTCTGCGTACCCAAGCCTCGGGTCGGGTACTGTCGACTGTAACCTTCGGATAATCGAATTTCTAAAACGGGATTGGGGGAGGCATTTCATTAACTTTTCCTAAACGTGTATCATCTGTCTCAAATACTTTTCCATATATTTATGTTTAGGAAACGTTACTGAATTTATAAATACTCCACAATCCACTTTTAGAATTTCGGATACTCGAGAAAGCTCAGTACTCGACTTAAAGTCGAATACTTGAACTTTCAGGTATTCAAAAGTTTTGATTCCCAAACCGACTTCGAAAAAAGATACCCAACCCAATTTAACCCGAAATGTGGCCACTACGATCGTGTACCGCATTCGAACATCAGTTGTATCGAATTTGCAATCGCACGCGATACATGTCAGTTGAACACGGTCCTAGTTACCTCATACGGTTACGGGCACGATCAATAAACTCGTCCGATCCGAGACAATAGAGAACTCATTAGCCCTGGAAACACCGCTTCACACCGAAAGAACACGCTCACCGATCATACAAAGAACCAAGGAAGGAGCACGATCGATCGTACCTCGTGCTCTTCTCGTCGGGCATTGGCGGCACCTATTCCCCGCTTCTTCGAGAGAAGTTGTTCTACCTTATTTAAGCGCATACAACAACAATTAACATACAGATGACTAAATCATTGTACACACTAAATCGCAAGCACTGACATTCACGGCGAATAGATTGCTAAAGGCTTAAAGAACCAAGATTCGTCAAAAATCTTGAATTTTGATTAACGAACACCGAGGGAACCGATCCGCCGGTCCCATGCCGGTGATTAAATTAAGAGGACGTAGACGATAGCCCAGTGTATTGCTAGAATTAGTATCGACGATCACCGACTATGAGACCGTAGTGATATGAAAGCGCACACAACACGTGGGAAGAGCAGTCCCGCGAAAGGAATCGATGTTGGTCATTGATGAAGGTCCTTCCGATCCTCCCCGATGCACTCGATAACGAAAACAGGGTCGCGAATAACAGCGTGGAACGGACTCATCCTTGTCTTCCTGTACTCGTCCAGTATTGTGTCCTCTGCCGTAGTTCGAGCGTCCTGTTTCTTCCCGGAGTATTTGTATCAGACGTACATAAAACACATGTTAAACCTTTTGTGGAATATATCGCGCTACTATCGTAACATTTTCTTTGTTTTCTTCGATCGATACATTTCCACAGTTATAAATTCCAGTTTCTTTTTAGATTGCAATTTATACAGAAACTTGAATCATACACACGCACACATATGATTACATTACGCTAAACAACATGGACATTAATGACGTGCTTTCTCGCTCTCTTTCTTTTTTGTATTCGATACACGCTCCCTAAACTTTTCGGTACGCCATTATCCTGACGCATCCGTCTCGTTGTTTCAACTCCACACATGTTCAGGGAAAGCGCTGAAGGAACCTGATCGAATACAAAGCGACCGTATCGGTTCTAAACACGGCCTTTAGGAAACAATATTCTCTGTACATACTGTAACGTTGAACACGGTGATCTTTCGGCGAGGGTCTCGGTATTTGAATGCGGTATATCCGCATATTTTAGGAGAATTCTCTAGGATTTTTAAGAGCTTGTTCGTTTCTAGCGCGAAAATATTCTCTTTCAGTCAAAATTAGAATGTTCAAGTGATCTTTAAATATTTGTAGAAATATCTCGTTATGACAAATCGACTGGTTACCAGTTGTAATACACTAAGATATACCATGTACATATATTTGGCCTTTATAAATTATAATTCGTATAAATTAATTATTGCAGAATGTTGTAAATGAGTTTGTTTTAAATATAGAACAGAAATATATTATTATCTTGAAAGTATTTAAGAGTGTTTCTAACGTTTCCCCGCATTAACATGTCAATGTCGACAACACTGAGTTGAAAAGGACAAGTACAGGGTACAAAGGTAATTCTATATGTATAAAATTGTAATTTATCACAACCAGATGTTTCTATAAATATATAACAATTTCTCAAAGCAGGAGAATTCTTAAAGCATTCGAAAATTTGAGTGACACGATACAATTCTTATAAATGTGTTGTGGAGAAAAACCGGGGAATAAATAAAATTATACGCCACGCGTTTACAACCTATGATCAATATCGGAGGTCTTTGTAGACTTTTCTTTTTTCATTAATTGTTTGAATTCGTTCACAATGAAGGGTTCGAGTATTGTAATTATTAGTGTGTTTGTACCGGATCGCGTTTATTCTTTCAAAACTACAAAGCACTTGGTCTAGTTTCACATGTGTGTTCGCGATACGTTCGCAATATAAATTTTTCGTTGTGATTTAAACGAAGGTAAAATTTTGGAAGTCGTTTTTTAGCACCACAAACTATTTTCGTGACAGCGTCGCGCATTCCTTCGATCCAAAAATATTGTTATGCTACGATGAAAAAAGATATTTACAAGTTTGAAGAAACTCTTAGAAACGTAAAGTTGCATGTAACGAAATAATTTAATACTCATAATAATAGTAGTATTATTATTCATAATGTAACTCACACAATAACTTTCCTTATCAGCAATGCTGCGTACCGTCTATACGACCATCATTGTCACAACTACTACGAATTTAATTATTTCCTTACAAAAAAAAACGAAATGAATCCCAATGTAATAATAGCGAGTAATAGTAGTAGTAGTAATAGTAGTAGTAGTAGGTAGTAGTAGTAGTAATAGTAGTAATAGTAGTATTACGAAATATATGCAAACTTTAATTAGCCATCAAATTCTCTTTGCGATTAAATATTGTTTTTTGTACTTTTTTCCCGATCAAAGATTATATTTTTTTATTCAAGGCATTCATATTCGCGAAACGATTTGATTACTTTTCTTTATAAAATTTCAATCGATCGTTGCACGTACGCAACGCCTTGATACTCGTTTTTTAATAATTTTCCTTTTTTGCGTTATTAACGCCTTAATGAAATCCCTTTCCATTATTATTATTTTTTTTTTTTGATACCTTACTTTGTCGAACAGATAGATATAATTCATTTCTAGACAGTTTCCCACTTACGAACCGATATTATGTCACGTTCTCCTATTCCACGATACTAAAGCATACCAAGGTTTAGGTACATACTTCTGAACTGATCTAATGGTTGGTAGGATCGAAAACTACAGTCATTCTATAATCACCTTACCGTTACTCGTAATAATTGACGACTTTGTTCTAAGGTGAGTTTTACAAATAATCTTCGCCTTTTTTTTCTTCCATCTTTAAATTCATATCAATCGATTGGCCCTTTTTGACTTGTAAGCCTGATAACTGATAGTCATACGCGGCCTATCGTGATGATCGATTATGATTAAATTCACCAATGTGTATGTTCGCAATAGGTATATTTTCTTCTATATTATTGACTTAACAAGCCTACCTATTTCATGATTACAAATAGCGTATATTCATAATCGAGAAAAAAAATCTGCAATGAAATTAATAGTAGTAGCTAATAATTATATGGATTATTAGCGGAAACACTGTCTATGTAATCCTACCAACGATTAATGACTGAATGTGGAAAAATATAAAACTTAACTAAATGTACACAACTTTTACTCTTCCCCATGTACACAGTTTCTCTCTTTCGCGCGCGTGCTACAAACATTCATTGAATACACGTCCATTCATTTTTTCACATTCATTTTTTCACCCTGTTTCTCTTTCTCTTTTACACACACACACACACGCATATAACACTCGCATTCTTTCCCTTGTTCGCTTTCTTTCTTGCACTTATCTTTTCCGTAATATTTTTTCTTTTGTTTCCAAATTTACATAAAGTACAAACTTATGAAAACCGGAAAAATGTAACACAATAGTCAGTGTAGTATTCTCAAAATGTCGTGTAAGTATTTTATCTAATTACATGGTCACACTTAGGTGTCCGTCGATTACACACAATTAGTACTGCGTCATTTAATAAACTGTCTCTTTGAGTTGCCCGTGTCACACAGACAATTGTATTTAGGATTCTCCGTTGGAATGTCCCAACTCGCATCACCATTTTTGTTTACTATTACACATCGATTCGCTTACTTCGGTTCATCATTTGCTTTCTTCTGGTTTCGTTTTTAAATTATTATTATTATTATATATCGTTTCATTCCTTTATTGACTGACGTATATATTAATACGTTTTTTTCTGCGGTACCGTCCAGCGCCAAACACACATCCAAGTCCTGCCCGGTTTCAGTGGGTACGTAAAGAGCAGCAAATAACATTATAACGATTCCTCAAAAGCAGCCATCAAATCACTTTG
The DNA here is from genome assembly GCF_028453695.1 of Augochlora pura. Classification (NCBI taxonomy): domain Eukaryota; kingdom Metazoa; phylum Arthropoda; class Insecta; order Hymenoptera; family Halictidae; genus Augochlora; species Augochlora pura. Next base: position 11,782,729 of record NC_135779.1, read on the forward strand.
CATGTTCATGTCTATTTGTCCAGCCATCTGAAATAATAAATATATCCTATTCTTGGTGAACTCACCTACGAAACCTATAATTCGTTGTGAAAATTCATTCACAATGTATGCTTGCACGCAGCATTTGTATGTCAAGTATGATCGGTATATTACCTCTTATATAGTATTTAGAGTACTAATGTTACGTTGACAAGAATGCTACGTGGGAAACGGTGCAAATTTTTTAGCAGGATACAGCTTTTTTGTATTACCAACACTCTTAATGCCGTTATTAAATTGCGCAAATATAAAATATTTAATCATATTACATGGCAAGAAATTAATTTTTAACGTTAATTTCATACCTATATTGAATTGAAAAATACTATGTTGATATGAATAAAAAGATCTAAACCAAAATAATGTCATGTTGACACCTACCGCTTCGCGGCGCCGCCGTTCTTGCTCCCGTAGCCTTTGACGTTCTCTTTCAGCCGCGGCCTTGTCTTGACTGGACGAGTGACTTGGACTACTGCTATCGGTATCGACAATAGCCTTAACCTCTTCTGCCCTCGATGTAGCAGACAGTACATTCCCCTGTTGGTCGCCAACAGTTTTTCTAACTTTATCTAGTGCATCTTCCTCCTCCCTTTCTCTTCTTCTTTCGTTCTCCTGCCGCAAACGCTCCCTTTCCGCCTGTTCCTTCTGTTGTCTACGCATTTCTTGTTGTTCCATCAGAGCCCTTTGCTATGAAAAAGAAAGGAGTTTACGCACATTATCATGTGTAAACATACGAGAAAAACATAAGCAGTAAAGAGACAACAAAAAGGTTATTTATACTAACTCTATCTTGCTTTTCCTTGGCCTGCTTTTTGAATGCTTGGAATGAGTCTCTAGCAGCACTCTTCATGCTGCTTCCTGCTGTAGATTGAGGACTGGAAGCTTGAGCCAGAGACGACCATGAGGAGGCATTTTTCACATTTTGTTCTACAGTCTGTGAAGTAACAAAATAAGTATTTACGTGATGAGAGCAACTATTGGTTAGGAATGAAAGTCTTCAAATCTGAAATAAAAATGTTAATATTTAAGTATTCATTCCTTTACCTTATTCTTGAAAGCAGACGCAAAATTCGAAGCAGGATTCTTTGAGTCAGGCGGCGTCATCTTCTTTTCAGGCATGAGTTGCGAATTCGAATGATTCCCCATTGGTGGTATTCCTAATGTACTCATGTCTGCAAATAGAGCTCCGGCTAGAGCAATGGCATTATATGTTTGATTAGTAAGCAGTTAATGTAGCACATTAGAATACAAACACTTTACAAAGGTGCTATAACCGAAGATTTATAGTAAATTTAAATAAAACTGGCGCCTTAATACTTCTGGTTAATATTTCTTTAAACTTTACAACTGTTATTTCATAATCCACTTATTACGCGAGAAAATAAAAACATTTAGTATAGCCTTTGTTACTTAGTTAGTATACTTTCAAATGAATGCAATACGATTAATAATTAACAAAAAGTAAAAGATAATGGCATTTAAATAGCATTATTACCCGATTAACAAAATAACTTAGCACGAATAAATAAAAGTTCAATGTAATAATTAGATTGAAACTAATATGAAACATACCATCCATAGGCTTTTGAGCCATTGGCGGTTGAGAGGTGGGCAATGGTTTCTCTTCTTTCTTTATAGGCATTTGAGATATTTGCATCGGCATAGAGGTGATAGGCAAAGGATCAAAAATTGAACTCATTGCTCCCATGTTCATTCCTATGTTGAGTCCAGGTATACCGTTGTTATTTAACATATTAGGCGGAGAACTTTCACGCTTGATATTAGAAAATCCATTGGAATGCTGCTGTGACATTGTAGCATTATGCGAATTCTGTATATTAGTTAACGCTGAAGTGGTGTTTATCATATTCTCCAATTGATTGTGCATCGACATATGCGTTGCCAAACCTTGCGGTAAATTCATATTGAGATTAGCCATTGTTATGTTTCCCAGATTCAGATTGGTCGCCATACTTGTAGGCATCATATTAACTGGAGGCTTTACATCTGATATTAAGTTTAAACTGTTATTGGTTGTTGTGTGTGGCGCTTGAATCATTGGTATGTGCGGTTCTTTTTTTATTGACAATGTTTGTTCCAATGATGTTTGCGTCGTAGGCACAGGAGCTAAAGAAAGAAAGCATTTCATAGAAATGAATAAGACATACAAAAATTACGTGAAATTATACAGAAGTTATTAAGTTCCACAATCTATTTAAAAAACCTAACTTGAAATATTCTCTATAATTTCACGTGCAGAAATATATGAGAGATTGCTCTTATTCGCGTAAAGTAACATTTAAGATAACAATTTTATCATGCTGTCAATAGTAAAAAAATATTCCTACGTTCCTAGACAAAAAAGCATGCTAATAAAAGAGAGCTACTAATATGTACCTAGAGTATTATATGGTTGCAAAAGATCTGACTGCTGTGTTAAAGCTGTCCCATCTGCCGGTACAGGCGTGTTTGCATTTGAAAAGGAACTGACAGACGTGGGTGGCTGTGGTGGCTGAGGCACAACCGGTGAAGGTACCATAGAATTTGTGTTTGTGGGTGTAACACTTGGAGGTGGTGTTGGTACAGAAACTGATGGAGTTGGTGGATTAGAAGTAGTTGGTGGTGGAGGAGTTGGCTTTTTTACAGGTGCTGCAGTAGCCATAGCCGTAGGTCGCGATGGTTGCGCTGGCATAGACGTGTGACTTGCTACAGGCATTCCTTGACCAACTGTAACAGCTGCTACTGCCACAGACTGTTGATTATTACCACCTAATAGAAATATTAACATAGACTTTAGTAATTCGTACTTGCACATCATGATATTGTATAACGTAGCTTTATTGAAAGATGAGAAGATGATACGACGTGCTTTTTGCATTATGTTTTCATACGTCGCAATGTAAAACTAAATGTGTTACTAAAATTGTCACGTACACCACGAAATTCTCATAAAGCTATCTCTATTGTAAACTATTCTTTTTACTACTTTTATTGTCTTTATTAATACCATTCACAAGTTTATGGTCATCATTGCGACATCATATTTCATCAAATAATCATAGTAGCATTATTAAAATTTTGTACTGTACTAACTTTTGTAATGTACTTTTGTAATATTAATTACTTTTGTAATGTACTGTACTAAACATTTGCTTTGATATTGCTTAAAATTCAGTGACGTTTGTATATGTGTAATAACTAATTATTATACTGCAGATCTTTACACAAAATTAAAATTCCTTACATAAGTTACAAAAAACAAAAATTAAATAAAAATTTATTTTCATTTTAATTGTTAATAGAAATTATTTATAACATAACCATACTCTTAAATTTTTCTAATTTTCTAACTATTGTATATATCACCTACTCATTTTTGTGATAAATGCACAAATTCCTGTGTCTGATTACATATATGTAGTGTAAGAATTTTATTAAAGGCATATGTATTACACACCTTGTTCTGAAGATATATTGCTAGGTTGTGTTACAGCTGGTTTTGTTATTGGTCCCGTAGAATTTGTTGGGGGTTGATTGTTCATTAAAAGACCTCCGCTGTGATTCAGTGTAGTTGCCTGGACAGTGTACTATTACTTAATATAGTGTATACAAATACCAATTTCCTTGTATATGCCAAAAGTTTTGCATTATTCATGATTTGTTGTCGTTTTTATGATATTGACACTGTATACCTTTAGATGCAAGTAGAATCAATGCCTTGTACGATTGATACCTTAATTATTATACATAGAAAGAATCAATTGTGGGATTATAAAACAAAATCTTCCAGTTACATTTAGAAATCGTACAATAGGTAGATAATGTTATAAATTATACAATCGCTGTTACTACTATGTCTTGCCCACAGAATATTATCTTACCGGCGTAGTAGTAGTTGTTGTTGTTGGTTGCCCCGTACTTGGTGTATTCTTCTTTGCTTTCTTTCTTGGAGGACGATTGGAAGAGTTTCCTGTAATTCAATGTAACATGCATCTAACTGTGTATATTGTGCATTCAACCAATTTCTCATTACAAGAGACAGTTCGATGAAAACATAGTGAAATGCAGTGTGCAGAGAGGATACCAGCCATGAGTGTTGTGTTTGCCAAGACACGAACTAAATATTAAGTATACTAGAAACAAAATTAAAAAACTTCGAGCATATATTTTCTAATAGATTTTATTCATATGCTTATATTATAATTGTATCACTGTGTACAACAATGTTAATTTAAATATCTCAATTGTATGATTTTTTGTGGACTTTCATCTTAATGATTTTTATATTAAAAAATTTTTAATGCGCAGAACAATTCATTCTTTTCTCATTCTACATAAAGTTAGTTGTATTCAATTCATTTATGAATAATTGCGTGTGCATATATATATATATATGTATACACATCATAAATACATACATACATACCACGCGCGCGCACATACATACACGCTCACGTGTTGCGAAACTGCCGCCGCACATACATACATAACACTATATATGTATGCGAGAGCACGCACTTTTTTTCTATAAGGATAATAGTAATAATAGTAATAATAATAAGAATAATAGTGATTATTACAATAATAATCGTGACAGTGGCGAAAATGATGATTACAAAATGTTGACTACAAAAACCATCAAACTGCCTTTTTTTTAATTTTCATACAGCATAATGTAATATAATATAATTAATGTAATATAATAATAGAATTAATGCAAATAAAAGTCACGTAAATAGTACAATATGGACTCAACTTAAACATGAATGATACAAGAGTGTCACACTCATACAAGTAGTTTGAAACGTAAATTCAAGTCGTAGTTAGCACAACATTGAGATCGGTGGCAAGATACTCCTGCTCGGTGTCTATAGTATTAATTGTATCAGTTACAAAAAGCAACTCTAATACTACATTTATCCTGATACATGTTCGCAATGAATTCATGTTTGCAATGGAATGGTTAATAATAGATTAAAATTTATAAAATGTACAATACAAGAGAAAATGATTGCAAGAAGACATAGTGAAGATCTAACAAAAACATCGAGTAGGAGTTCCAGTGTATCTTAATTTATATAATATAGTTAACTGGACCACCAAATGAGCCAACCCCGACTCTAAACGACCTCAAAGAATTAATATTCTGTTTGCATCACTCATCTACTTTTGCGTATGCATTTAAAAAAGTCTTCTGTGTATCGCCTTCATTCATAACTTACATCTATTATTAATATTTTATGATATATTAGTTTTCACTATGTACAAAACGCGTATGCTTGTGTACTGTTGCTATGCAATGTCGTGATACGCAGAAAACAGATAGAACGTACATACAACTTTTGAGAGCAGAGACAGTGGTTTTAAATAAAGGAGCATCTCGAAGCATAACAAAATATCGAGTTCGTTAAATCTGCTTTTGCGTATGACAATCTAGAAGGAAGAATGATGTTCCAGTCTGGACAAAGATGCGAAAAAATTCAGACGCGTGCTTGTATATGGAATAAATGCTAACAAAATTTTGGAAGGCAATATTAATATTATTATAAAATGCCCTATACCTTGTGTTACAAGCTAATGGTGATTGTATTAATAGATGCATAGTTTCTATCTAATTCAGCACACGCCATCAATTTGATCTCACATAGTCTAACTAATTAATTGGAAACCTTTTTTCTATTTACTTTCAATATTTTAGAAAACATAAAATGATGAGATTATTCTGATCAACATTTTCTTTCTACTTTAATATATATATATATATATATATTATAATATAATATTTATATATATAATTTTTCTTGGAAATCAATAAACATTTTTGGCCAATTGTAGCTTTATTATTTCCGTACTCGTTTTAATAAAAATTAATAACAGTTAATAATTTATTTTTCTACTTCTTTTGCTGGAACAGTAAGTACGCTGCTGACTGCACGATTAATGATACCATTAAATTGTACTGATGTGAATTTGATCACTTTTTTTTTTAATGTTCATGTTATACAACATCTTGAAGCATAAAGTGCTTTCATAAGCACCTTAGAATCTTATATCAGTTACGTCCATAACTTCTTATGTATATATTTTGCTATATATAAGAACTAAATTTACATGATATTTCAACAAAAAACGCTATCATGAGCAGACATTTACACATAGAAATATAAGAACAAAATATCACTAAAATTAACTTCATTCGAATTCGTATAAAAGGTTTTCTAAAAATGTTTTAATAGGACGGGTTAAAATTAATATTATTTCGGACGCTTTTACAACGTGATTACTTTGAATCGATAGTACGTATTATGCATATGTCCAAATTATATTGCTGAGAGAAATCAGGTTCATTTTTAACAAATGTAATTATTTAATATAAGTTTCATAGCTGGGTATTTAACACTACACCGGCCTATATAATTTACTGGCATTCGAATTAACAGAATCAAATTCTGTCAACATTTTGTTTTCGTAATCCGAAAAATGAGAAAACTGACAATGGATACCAGTGAAGAACTAGTGGTATATAAAACAATGAAACGACGATTAGCAAAGCTTAGCGGAGTGCAAACAATGTGTTTGGAGGCTAGGGTGCCTTGTTTCTATTGTAGACCATTTCCTCAACCTGCTCTCGTTCCTGTTTCATCTACCATTCCCTTCTCTTACTTTTGCTTACAAGTAACATGAAAAGTATACTTTTCTGTCTGTGTCATCTATACACTCCCCTTGCCTTTCTCTTTCTCTGATATGTTAACATAAACCTTGTATGCTCAAAGTCATTAACCTTATAAAAAATAAATGGAAATCGTTGATTGTATCACATATCACATCATTCTCCGCTCAATTTATGTCTGCATTGTAACAACTTTTATCATCAACCCACATACTTAGAGGAAGATTTCAAAACTTCGGTTTAATTTCACTGCTTCATCTAAATAATATAGCATACTATTATACCAAAGCGTATTTATGAGACGATAAAGATTAATAATTGACATTTTAAAGGAAGCACCACGTCTTTGGCTTTATCAAACTAAACTTAGTTAAGAAATGGAAATAGCAATATGAGGTAATATCAGGTAAGAGCTTTTAAAAAATATTTTAAACTCTAAAATTGTTTGCGGAGACGATATTAACTCGAGAGTGTATTTAATTAGACTATTTTGACGCGAAAGCTGTGGATTATAACAACCTTAGAATGCTGATTCGCAAATCCAGCCACCAATACACATTGTCTGCATTTGTTTTCCGTGTGTATCATAATATCACTGCCTAATTTGTTCCTCTCAAGTATTGACCATTAAGATCCACGCAGTTCTAGTCCGTGGAAATCAATTACAGTGTTCAGAAGCCTAAACACAGTTCTCACGTCACTCGGGTGATAAGTGTATGTTCACACTTAATGTAATAATGACGCTTGTTAATATCACTGTACTGTACTCTGATAAATGATACGACATGAATGAACCAATGCGAGGAAACAAACTTAATGATTTAAAAAACACAGTGATACAAGTAATGCTCTGCTTATCAATTAATGTAAATAAATATTAAGTTTGCAAGAGTTAATATATTGCATGATGTTGCTTGGGTTATGTAGGGCAATATAATTGTCAGGAAAAGCTACAATGTATAAATCCAAGGTACCAACATTTGACACTACAGTCTTTTACTGTATTTGTGCACTTCATATACACATTGATGCAATTTCCTTAAATATTACTAAGTCAAAAACCTTACCATCTTCTTTCCCTATGTATCTAATCACTTTCAATATACATGTACTTACACATTCAATAGAAACGTGTGACTGCAGTGAAAAAATTCAGTAACCTTGAATAGCAAACTATACTTGACTTTCGAGCAACAGAATGTATTGTCAACACCGACAGGGCAAGAGAAAATATAAGTAATCATTTTTAATCAATAATATAATTCGTGAAACAAGCTGGCATGGCATATGGTATCCTCTAAACACAGTCTGCACTCCACTAGCTCACCTTTTTCTTACCATTGCATATTGTCTTGTAAATTAAATAGAATTCTTTAAATTGTGTCAAGTTTCAAATTTCGTATTTAAAAACACTTTTAAATGTATTATTGCTTTAAAAAATACGTACCAATTTAAGCAAGTTTATAATGACAGTGTCTATCATTCTATTGCAAACTTGACTATAATGAAACTTGACACGACATTCGTACTTGCATTAATGTAACGCAGCACTTAAGCTACACGAATAACGCCGTCCTAATAAATACAATTAATAAGCAAGATTTAGCAGCTTAAGAAGATATTTGCGATGCATTTTGTGCAGTCAAACTCGGTCTGAAAAATCTCTGTATGTCTAATTCACCACTGCATAGATATTGTTGTATCTGCATTGTTGCATCAGTATTTTCGATTATTTTCATTTCAAATGCCAATACAAAATTGGTTAGGCACAGAGTTCATCTTACTTTTTAAATTTTAAGTTTTCACCAAATCATGCGGCATCGAATTCTATATTTTTATAGTTTCACATAACACTACTATTCTCGTAGTGCTTATCAATGTTTTCTTTTAAGAATATATCTAATCTGTTTAATATTTTCAGTTGCTATTATAACATATGTATATGGAAAAATTATATTTGTGACCTTAAGACCTGACATTGAAGTGTTATTATTACTTTTTTCTTATTTAACCATTTCATCACTCTACACTTGTAGTATTAATCGTATCTTACTCACATACATTTGTTTGTTGCACGCAAATTCTTATTACAAAAGACTGTATAATGATAAAAAAAGACCGAAAATTATAAATATTGAAACATAAACATAATCACCCTGTAATTATATAGCAACTGAAAATATACATAAAGAAAAACATGCGTAAACAGTAACATTCCATCTATGCAATAAAACAAAATCAAAATAGAACTAACTTTAATTTTGTATCTTTATGTAGTTGCAAGTATCCGCATGAAATGGTGAATAACTTTATTTAAAATAACTAGAAGATTCACGTCTATGAATTTTATGTTTTATGTCTCAAATGAACACTCTTACCTGAGAAATCAATGAATGTACAAATTAACTGTTATATCACTAAGAATATATTACAAATAGAATGTATAAACTATTTCGTCACATCACAAGAAAGCAGAATAAAAAATAAAATAATATATGCTGAATGTACTGTATTGTCTTCGTAGTATTTTACAGCATAAACGTGAATAGAATTCTGTGCTCTATAGAACAAATTAGCAGTAACAAATTTCACGGAAGATTTTTACTAAGAATGTCTATTCATCGGAAGAAAAACAATCGCAAATAACTCCGTAATTTTAAATCTCACAGAAAAATTAGTTCATATTTTCATGAAAACTACTTATTTAGAAGTAGTTCATTGTTCCCAAGTAAGGGTCTAATAATAGCAACAGTTACATGAGGTTCATATCTAACCTGCTTCACTGTCGCTTGAATCACTGGAGCTCGAAGAAAGTGAACTACTGCTGGAGTCGCTATCGCTGCTACTACTGCTTGATGCCGACAATCGCGAAGGCCCACTAGCTCCTCCAGTTCCAACTACGTCAACCGACTTACTACTGTCTTCTGTAAACAGTATTTTAAATAAATGTGAAGTTGAACATTTTAAACAATAAGTTTTCATTTGCAAGTTTACAATTTAAGCAATTTTATTCCATGAAATACGTAAATAACTAACCTTTCTTAGCAGTTTTTTTAACATTGCCTAACTGCCCCGTAACATCTTGTAACCTTTTCTCTAGCTCCTGTTTCTTCTCTGCCATTTGTTCGTCCTTAGATTTACCACTAACTTTTTTATCTGTGGACATTAAAATTCGAATACTTTAAGGATTTATACGAACTTTGAATTAGAAGTTTTAAATCACATTATTGAAATATTTAAGTTAACGTTGTTTAGTTCATTGTTTAATAAACGTGTTTCAAATAAAAAAATTCTCACGAGTACAAGATGACAAAATAGTAAACAAAGAGTATAATAGTAAAACAGTCTAATCTTACGTGGCTTTTTTCTGAGACATGAGGCGACATAGCTTTCCAATTCCCTCAATGTGGATGGTTTTAGCGTTTCAAAGTCAATTTCTATCTCATCTGGGTTTGAGTCCCTCAATGAAGGTTCTCGAGATTGTATTATATGCACGACGCGTCCTAATTTATCTCCTATAATATCAATATAAGCAACATATATTTAGAATGAACACAATCAAATGTTTCTTCATACTTAGCTTTATATAACATATAAGTCATAGCTCACCAGGTAATTTGTTAATATCCAGACTAAGTTGTCTCTTCTCATCATAAGACATTGGTTTAGCATTGTCTTCGTCCTCCGAATCAAATGTAGTAGGAGGAGGTTGACTACTGGCACTCTTTTTCTTAGTTCCAGCTGATCTACTGTTAGCTTTCGGCCTTTTATTTGCAGTATTTGCAGCTGCAGCTTTTCCAGGTCCTCTTCCTTTTCCTTTTTGCTTGGGATTCGCCGCCGTTGGCAGATGATGACTCATGCCTCCTGCTGCATGAGTTTTATTAGGTCCTACTGTTATAGCTGGATGATGAAGATCACCACCCATACCACCAGGCATTTTCAAATCACCTGCACCCATTGCAACACTAGCTATACTAGCACCAACACTGTCAGAGACATTTGGAATCCCACCACTTGGTTTCATTAGTTCTTTCATGGCACCAGTATGACTGGCAACAAGACTACTACTCTTATTGCTCATTGGCCTTGATTTCGTTTTGTCGGGTTTCTTCTTTTTACTCTTCTTTTTGCCGCTTTCTTCTACTAGTTTCCTCATTTGTTCTTGCATAGCTTTAAGCTGTATAAATTATTGTTTTTCAGTATTAAATGCATAATAGTACTAATCAATTGAAAAATTCTATGTACACATATATTAATACAGTAAATTCTTTTCAAACAAAAACGAACAATTTGAGAAGAGGACATATATATATCAGCAACTATAAAAACGAGTATATATATATAAATATATATATTCGTTTTTATAGTTGCTGATTGTTAACAATTATAAAAACGAACTGTCAGACTTGAATAACCGTATCTCCTTTTCCCAAATGGGTCCATTTTCATTTATAAACTGAGAGAGAGAATTTACTCTGTACCTCTTGCTGCAAAGCAACCAATTTTTGGGTACGTTCCTCTTCTGAATCATCGCTCTCCGAAGAACTTTCGGATCCCGAACTACTGGCGCTACTACTGCTACCTTTCATGCCTACCATACTTCCCATGGGTTCATCCGGAATTTTCGCGTGCCTGGTTTATTAAAAATTTTATTTTGTAAAATAAAAAAACTGAACAAGTAAAAGCGCTACTTCTAATATTTGTAGAAACAAACCTCATTTCGAAAACATCTTGAAGTTTTCTAGCCATTGCAACAACATCATGATCAGGAGGATTATATTTATAACAATTCGTAAATATGAGTCGTACGTCACTTGCAAACTCTTGTGCAGTTTTATATTCACGGTTATCCATTTTCGTCTATAAAAGAGTAAAATGAATTATAACATTAATTCATGCAGTGGTATATTCAAAACTATACAAACATTATAAATATATATACAATATTAAAAAATTAGGAATATTACCTTTACAGTACCAAGATCCATTGGTTTCTTTATTATATCATGATAGTCATGTAGACCTAATAATTCCGCATCCACTGGTTTGTAGAAGGGCCACGCATAACCCTACATATTATAAATATTATTGTTATAGATTAAGTTTAGAAATATAATCACGATAACCATATTATTCTGTATATTTTATAACAATTACCGAATGCTTTTTTGAGAACAATTCCTTCAAAATTTCATTGCAGAATTTCAAAGCTTCGGAAAGTTTTTCCTTCGACTTTCCAGTGGTATGTTGAGGCTGTAAAATAATATAAAGATAAGAAAAATTACGAAAAAATAATGAAAGTGTGTTTAAAATGTCATAACTTAAAAAAAGCAGTCCATAGAAGCGTTTTTAATACTTGCACCCTATATTGAATGATGCATAGAAAGGTATACAAAAAGAACAAAAATATTAACAGAAAGTAATTTCTCACTTTCTTAAGAAAGAGTATTTAGATAACTTTTGGACTAGGTAATTTGCGACACTTAATATATGACAAGACAGCACAAATGAAAGGAAGGAGCATGAAGGAATAGTAATAAATGTACCTGTTGGGCCATTGCCCCAATCAGGGGCATGTTGGCCTGGAATGGCACTAAGCCGTCTTCCGCTTGCCTCGTTGGCTGAAACAGCCACGTTACAAACTCTTTGTTAATGTATTAATGGCTGATGTGATCATAACGTGCAAGGAATAAAAATACTTTGATATATATGATGTGTATTAAAACTTCCTGTTATACATAAAATGATTTCGAGAAACCGAAAACATTTTTCTTATACATACAATTATTCTACTACCACAAGTTTCTCTAGTCGATAACTTTTTAGGTAGAAAATGATTAAATGATGAACAGGTTGCGTGTTCAGCATGAAGATTGTACAAAGACACACACAATGAATGTTTCAAAATTTTATAAGACAAGATGTAAGAACATCATACTTTACCTTTTTTATTTGTCTGCCAGATTCTCGTCTCGTAGGTATTTTGGCATTTTTAGGATCCAGTTTATATAAAGGCTCAAAAGAATTTGCAGTAGGAGTTGTAGTATCAGCCTTTCTCTTCACTCCCTTTTTAAGTTTTGCAGGTTGTGATGGAGGCATTACTGTGGGTGCAGTGGGAACTTGTGGAGGAGGAGGTACAGCAGAGGCTGCTTGCGGGTCCATTGCTGGTTGTGCATGGTAACCGCTGGTTGGAGGGACCACTTGTTGAGGCAAAGAATTGTGTGTAGCCATTGGGGTGACACCTATACTTGATGGAGGCGCGATAGTAGTCGTATTTGTGCTCCCAGGTACAGATGCAGGTGCTTGGGTGCCAAGTGGAGGCATAGGGATAACGCCTGTCGTTCCAGCAGATGTAGCTGAAGGCGTTAGGCTATTTGGTACACTGGAAGTAACTGCAGCTGCACCAGATGAAGGTCGACCTCGACCTGTACCTCCTGCACCCCCTGCTACTCCACTTACTGGTGCTCCGACTCTGCCAGCTTTTTTGCCTTTGGGTCCCTTTGGAACAGGAACTTCGAGTTCTACTTCGTCCTTTGGCATTTGTGCAACCTATCAATTTTTGAAACATTTACAAATGTCTTTTGCTTGTTACGAACACGCATGTAACTATATTTTAATAACACACTGTTTTTCATCGAACAAACTTTTAGTGGTAACTTAACCTGTAGAGGGCCAGTAAATTTATAAGTCAGTAATTTTATACTAAAACTTATTATATGTGTATGTGAGGTATTTTCTATACAAGCTTACTGTCACAACTCGACCCAATTTATTAGATATCTGGCCCTCTAAAGATTAAATCGTAATAATAGCTACCTTTGTAAGAAATAATTTTTCGAGAGCTTGTGCCATAACTACAACATCTTCTCCAGGTTTGTTGTAAACGTAGCAATTGGTGAACATTGTATTGAAATCTTGAATACATTCTTTCCCACTCCAGTAATAAGTATTTTCTAATCTTTTTTTGATTGTGCCCAAATCCATTGGTTGTTTTATAATTTTGTGGTAATCCTAACAAAATAGAAAAATATAATATTAAATTCCGAACTTATGTGTTTTCACATATCCTTTTAAATTTACATTCAATATGAACATACTGGTAAATTGAGTTTCTTGGCATCTACAGGTTGTTGAAAAGGCCACGCGAATTGATGCTTCCATACTGGTTTGAGCACACCTTTTTGGAGAAATTGTAGTTGATTGGTAACACGCCCTGGGCGATTAGGTGGTGGCACAACAGGTGGTTGGACTACACCATTGACTGGTTCCACGGGCGGTTCATCACGTGGAGGTGGTTCCTTTGGAGGAGCCGCTGGTGTAGTTGATGTCTTACCAGGTGCACTTGTCTGTGTTACCCAGTATTTATTATATATTTCATATCAATGGAACTTCAGTTATTTAGTTAGTACTATTGCTACTGTTACTCTGGAACGTACAGTTCAAAATTTATAGTATTTATCATTATAAAGCGTAACATCAAACCACTGCCTCTTTTTGTATGTATGATCAATATAAAATAACTTAAATTATAAATATTGTATCACTTAAATCATGCTTAAATACTGCATTATAAATTTTAATAAAAGTATTACTTTTTTAAGATTATACATAAAATATATAAATAGAACATAATTGAAATAATATAAATGTCTGATATCCATTTTGTAAAAATACATTATGCCATCCATAATTTTATTTCAGCACATAGATTAAATGATTTTAGTAGATTTCATGCACTATAAAATTAGATAAACCCATTCATGCAACGAGCAAATTAGGCTGCTAAATATTTAGATTCCATAACCACAGGCAAGCAATTTAGAATTTCTTTTTAATAGAAATTTAATTAAATATGTAATCAAAATGTATATGGATCACAAAAATATTTTCAACTGAAATGTAATGGCAACCCTAAGTCATTTCATACGTCATGCAAATAAATACTATATAAAATTTTATACTATGAACTTCACAAGTAATTGTATGATGAATTAATAAAAAGAAAAACCTACAAAAACTTAACAATGTATGAAACGACTTATTAAATTTAAACATTTATATCTTAAAATTTCATAACCAATTACGACATAGTGAGCAAAAAGTACCTTGCTTCAAAAAAAAAAAAATAAATAAATAAATATAAGAAAATGATTATTTAAAATTTCTTTCTGTTAGAGGTTTATAGAAAATTTGGGAAAAGTATAGAAGCAAAATTACAAATTGCTCTTAATACAAATTTGGAGCTGCCATTTTATATTTTTATCATATATATCCTAGTTGATACAATACTCAACAAGGAATCTCACCTTCGGTATATTACACAGCCTTTCTCGCTCCTCCACATCTAACTGTAATTCATACATACCATTCAATCAAACAACGCTTAGGTTCATTACATTTAAACAAAAAATTGTGCTTAGCATAATACCAGGAGTAAGGACATACACAATGGTAGTTCCACATATCTTGGTTCCTTTCAAATAGTATAGTTTAGCAGTAGGTAGCAAACATAAAATGCATTACAGCACTGGTGAAATAAACTATGAATTAAAATAATGTATTTCATTTAAAAAGCATAAGGGATTTGTATTTAAACATAATTTGTGCTTTTGCAAGTGATTAAGCTTTGCTGAAAATTTTTGCATATAAGTACTATGCAAATCACTACAACACGAAATATCTGTAGGAATAATGATATATTTTTAATATACAAAAGAACTCCAATTTAAAGAAATAGAAATATAATGTGCCTCTCTGTATGTTATTTAACATGTGTATCTGCTACATGAGAATCATACAAAGGGAAAATGTATGTATTACTGAATGCAGCTTTTATGTATAGCATTAGTAGATTAATAAGCAAAGTGCACTTAAAATTATATCGCAAAACCTTAGAATCATTTACTTACCGAATTATTTTGTGAGATAGTGTCCACCTGCTGCATCTTGGCTTCGTTTCTGCAACAGAAAAAAATAGATACGTAAGGAACTTTGTAAATGAATATTAAACATATTATAATACTATCCTTTATAAAGTTTTTAGCCATGTATTTGGGTAAACAAACATCTTAATTATGAAATATCACTTACATATAACCTGTCTTATAGTAACACCACAATTATAAGTTTACACCATGATTATAAGTCTACACCATGATTATAAGTTTACAACATGGATCAATAATTTTTCCTTTCATTCTTGAAATTTTGGGTTTTTACTACATGTGTAGTGTCAATTTTTAACTGACATACGATCAAGCTTTTGCTTACACGTTTTATGAAATAACTATGTTTATTGTATAATATAAGGCTCATTGAGTCCACGATAATGAGCTTCACCTACCTTTCCGACATATATGGTACATAAATGCTATGCAGCAGGTAACTGCCTTACGTTGATGCTTGACGCTATGAGGCTTCATCAACAATTGAGATGGCAAGGATATATTCTGAATCGAGCATGGTAGCTCACTAATTGCTTGCCGAGATGATTGCGCTGCAACCAGGGAGATTGGTGCCGTGGAGGCATAACACTACTCAAGCCTACCAAATGGTAGTACTTTGAATGTCAGCCCTGTACACTGCTGTGAGACTCCGTACCTCCAGCCAAGACTCGCGACATTAGCAACATCTGGATAACATAACAACAGGACCCCGTATTGTAACAACCCCAAATTGTTTTATCGCTTTAGAGCAAGTTAAACATTGTTTTACTCTCAAATTGTGTAAATATTTATATATGTATAGATGTAGATATATATATAAATATGTTGTAAATGTGTAATTTATTTAACATATCATGCAATACTGAATCTATAAGATACATGCTGAACATACAACAATTTTTTTTCTCCAGTTTGCTATACATGAAATAACTATATAGAATTATAACTAAAGTTATTGAAACGTTCAAATTGCTCCTGTAAGACCTCTTAAAGAACCATTTACAGAAATTTTATAATTGAAAACTACGCTTTACAAAGAAAGAATATTATGCATGTATCGATTTTGATATTTATTATTAATTGAATACTTGTAGGAAGTGTTCTTTGTGTCAAACATAAATGAAGACATAATGTTTGCAGTAATCAAAGAAATGTAAAAAAAAAAGCAGCTAAAGTTTAATTTTGTAACCTATTATAATAACATTATTCCACTAATATTACAATTTTATGCGTAGCATATAATAACCTGAGAAATATATACCCATGATAAAATACCTAATTTAGCTTGCACGTATCTCAGTAAACCTATCATATACCATTGTATATTATGATTATAGCAGTCCAACATACTAGTTTTTTAGAAAAGTTCAAGTACGAAATATTAAATGGCAAAAGAACAAAAAGTTTGTAATAATGAAGTCATAATTTATCAAAAAATGGATATGAACAATAAATATGAAGGGAAAGTGTTAGGAACACAAATGATTGTTCAAAGTGTATCATTTTTTATGTACAATAATATCTGAGATTGTGTGTACATGAATCAATGTGCATACCCAGTTTTATTCAAGACCAGTATAAGCCAAAATGGAAAGTTTGAGAAAAGTAGCACAAATAACTGGTACACTGGTATAGAAAGTGAGCTGACTATTAAAATACAAAATTGACAATATACAAAGGAAAAAAACATACTCGCGGATGACCATAAGATTTTGAGCTTGGGAAGCTTTGAACAAGAGCTTCTACCGTGGTGAAGAGGAGCATTGCCAGAACAATCCATGCCGCGGAGACGTTCTATTCGTAGAGGTCCGTGTATCAAGGGCAAGAGATAAGAGTATCGCGGGCTGAACAGGTGCTTGGTGGTTAAAAGTTGTTGAAGTAGGAACAGAGAAAGGTGAGATCCACGAGAGACGATGGGAAAGAAATAAACGCGGTAGATGCGAGAGTGGAAGAGGTGGAGGACAAGTAGGAGGATGGCGAGGGGAAGGGTAGCAGACCCGCGCCCAGCCGATGCACCCAGCCGACGCACACAACAAACACGAGCAAGCCGCCGTGTGAGAATCTAGTCGAGCGCTCGACTAGCTCTGAATTCGCAACGTTTCTCACATCCGACAATTCTGGCGCGCGCGAAATACCCGAGCCGCCTTTTCGGTTACTCGATTTGGCGTAGGTTTCAACATGGCGGTATGGCCGCTCGGGAAAGAAAGCTCCCAAGGGCCCGCTACTACAGCCGCCACTTACGCACCACCACGACACACACCACGCGCTATACTTATCATCAATAGATCCACAAAGTCCAAGATTACTTGTAATCACTTACCTCATCAATGGAAGTCCACTTTCCACAGGAATTCTATCGAAAAACACTACCACTACGTCTTGAACACTCGACTCGCACTACGCTTTCTCCCTGCTTGCTAGTTTGGTTGGTCGGTGTTATGGCCGCCGCTGAGTGTGCCCCACCGTTTCACTCACTCACTCACTCTCACTCGTGCGAGCGCTCGGTTCGCATACGCGACGAACGCGGACGCGGCCCGTCCAACTAGTTTCACACTTACGAATGCGGACGTCGATCTCTTGCACTAATATCGTATCAGTGCCTCGTACCGAGCTCCACCGACATTTTCCTGGAGTCTCGTACAATTGGATGGCTTTCCGTGCCCATGACGATCTCGGATCTAGAAACTAACGATCGCAGCACCAACAATGGCTACGCATTCTTCCGCGACGTACCGAATGGTCCTATTCCGTTGTTCCTCAAGTACGACCTGTCTATCCATTCCCCTTCTCTACACCGCCAAACCGAACCTTAACGAACGATTCCGAACGGTGAAGCGCTAATTTTGAAATGTTTTTACATATTTTCCACATTTCTTTTCGATTTTGTATAATATTATATATATTATGCTATTCAAAGAGCTGCTGTACTCATTTATACAGCTATCATAGCTTTTGGTTCATATTATTCGCAGAGTTAACAACTATATACTTCATAAAGTGATAATATTTCGTTTTCTAGCGTAAATCGTTCATATTGAGAGTATATTGAATTGTAATGATAATAAATTTTATTTACAGATATATGATTCTTTATTGTTAAAGATAATGAGTAGATACATTAAATATACAGGTATTGGGATATACAATAATTACACTTTCTCATTCATGAAATGAGAATACACTTTCTTAACCAACACAAAAATTAATGGTTAATTTCCATCGTTCCATGTCCACCCATAATGCATTTTTACGTCATAAAAATAATGATCAATAAATATAATTATTAATAACAGGTAATTTCAGAAGTCACGACATAACATTTCGGAATATAAAGAGTTATTAATTTTCTTATTTGAAGTAGAAGTTCAAAATTTATTAATCACCGCGCAAGCCTTGGTTCAATTCCACGATTCTGTAACTACCTGCAATGCATTTTGGGATATTGTAAAATCTATAATTACGTTTATTTTCACCACGATCTCATAAATTGTTAAAAAAGCAACATAAATGAAATAAAAATTATAAACATAACAGACACGTGGTGAACATTGCGCGCGAATAGAATGAAATTCTGACATGACGTGTGTGTGTCATCATCCCACAGCAAGTTCCGTTACACATCAAACATGGCGAGTCATAAATAATTGACTTTTACTATGTTGTAACAATTTGAATAAAATACGATCTGGAAATTTAAAATAATCATGTTTTGTAAAGATGAGCAATAACACATTTATATAAACAATCCAGTTAACGCATAAAATCCAATCAATGTCATAAAGTAAATGCTGACGCATCAGCAGATACTATAAACTCGTGACATTGACTACGGTAGTCAATTTTGCATCTTAAAAATTTGTCACTGATAACACTTTTAATTCTATCGTTAGAAAAACACGGTATAATGGAAATATTATTTCAATTTAAATTAGAATACGCAAGCAATTTTTATCATGCACATTAATGTGAATAACAATGGCACTAAATCACAAAATGGCGTCTCTTTGACGGTTGTAGATTCACTCTTCAACGCTTCACGGTTTTAACTAGTCACTTTAGGTGAAAGTGTTAAATCACAGAAACAATAGCTTCCAAGTCTTAAAAAACAGCAGTGTAGAATCTTCATATAACAAGTTGCATAAAGATAAAAGAACGTACTGCATATGTACTCAGAATTGACAACCATTTTTGCGTTGATGACGTAATGGAGTATAAAAGTCAAAAGAGAAACTAAATATTGAGAATTCGATAGCATACATATTGGCTTCCTTCCGGTCGCCATTACGCTTACCTCCGTTCTGAATAGCGATTGGTACGCTGGCGTAAAACCTTCGTTGTCGACCAATCGTTTGAAAACCAATGTTGATGAGTCATTACGTTTAGGATTTTCCACTAAGAAATTACGTAACAATGGTTTCTTCTTTCGTCCCCTATGCGTAAATATTTGAATGGAGACAATTACACTGATGTGTCACGAACTAACGAATAAAAAGTTTATGTTTCATTATATGGGAGCATTATATTAGGAAGGTGAATTATTGCATTTGTATTGAATTGTAAAAGTATCTACTTTCTAATGTTTTATTATTTTGTTATACTTTTGTAAAACATTTCCTTTAATTGTATGTAAAAATAAATATAAATCATATGATTTAAGTTGCATATAATTAATTTGTTTATCTAAACTATTCCCCAAACTTCTTCAAATGCAGTACACAATTTACTGCATGTTAAAGCTCCAGATAACGGATAATTGCTAATGGATATAGTGTCTTCAATATAGTCCGGCTTCACCTATGATGAAATAAAATAATTTCATACAAATTAAACAAGTTTATGAAATTGTTACACATATATATTTTACAAACACCTATAAATATCTGACACATACTTGCCCATGTGCCATTGCACCCACTACAATGGCAATTGCTTCATCAGAAGGAACTAATTCTCTTGGGTTTTTTACACTATTTGCACTAAACGACATTGCTATTTTGCGACATCCAACTGGTAAATGATTTGTCACTGGATTTTTAATTACTTTCAAGAGTTTCATTGGACCATCAGATGCACGGACATTAAATTTATGTAATAACTGCACTGTAAAGTACGAACAAAAGTTATTATTATAAATTTAATAAATAGTAGACAAAGTGGTGAGTTTCTTATATCTTTTTAATAATTTTATTATTCTATTTCTTACCCATAAGACCAGCAAAGCGTTTAAATGTTCTTGGTATTCTTGTTTGTGGATTTACTTCTATTAATACATTCTTTTCTGTTGCAATATAAACTTGTAACAATCCTGCTCTATTTAATGGACTATCCATTAACATTAATAAACATTGATGAGTTATATCTGGTCTGCAGGATCCAGGATCACGATTATTCTTTTTCAAGATATTTGTGTGGTCATCACAATTTAATAATTCAAAACTATTTCCAACCTAATAGAAGACATTTAATTTAAAAATAATAATTATTATAACAGATAATGTTTGAAAAATCTTTCCGCATAGAGATGCTTAAATACAGAGTAAATAAAAAATTAATAAATATTGAGAATAATACAAGTTCATATTTCTTGAATCTATAAACAAAATTAGAAAGTTGTTTCTACAAATTTAATTATTCATTTTATTGAAACTCTATAATTAACAAAATACTTTTTAAAGTTCCATACATATTATTGTTTACATTAACAATATATAAACACTTTGGTGATTGTGCCAAGAACCTCAAAAACTTTATAAAAGTATTTTAGTTAATTAACTTACAATTAAAAAGCAAAGTTACATGAAATTAGTTACTTTTTCAATAATTTTACCTCTTGTGAATCTTAATAAAATTGAGACATTATCACAATTGATTGACACAACAGTCAAGTTATTAATAGCATAACTATGATACACTGTTTTAATAGTGCAATTCTGATATGTTCTACTAATAATATAAGTAGTATACACTTTGTTAATAATCTAATTACGACATATTTTGTAAAGAAACTGCACTACTCAATTTTTATAATTACAATTTTCATGAAGTCATATGTACGTGACAACGACTGACAAAGTACTAATTATTTATAAGAAATATACAGTAATATATATATATAAAATAATAAATAGACTGAAATAACCAAGTTTTTAAACATAACCTTACCTTCACGGATTCTAACTGAGCTTTGTCCAAAATAACAATTAAACGTTTCTCCTGATTTTTTATGTGTGCTATTTGCAAGTGTTTAGGATGTGGATCGTATTCAAAATCATCTTTTTCACTGCGATTCTTACGTTTTTGGCCCATTTTCTACGTTTTTATTTATTAGTATGAATCCGAATGCTATTATAAACATTCACTATTATCTGATCCACATGGCCCACACACCAGGTTTTATATACAAAACAAAAATTACACAGTCAAGATCAGTATAGACAGTGAAGTAATACTATTTTCTGTTTGCAGTTATGACTTACTGAACTAGTAAAAAGGTCCCAGTCAGATAATACATGAGAATAGACCGAAAACCATAAACGATGTAGTAGAATAGATTCTATATTCGAACGATATATTTTTGCGAAAATGTAGCTACAGATCAGTATTAAAAATGCACGTTTAACACAGATTATAGACGATGTACATACATAGAAAAATAGATTAATTAGCATATTGAGTTTTGCAACATACGATCTGAAATACGAACAACGTTCAAAGTTAGTGGTTTTCCCGCGCCTCTTATGTGAATAAAATAATCAGTAAGGAGTACAAGTTGAAATAAGTTGAAACAAATTTTTCGTAAATATATAAAAATCCATACTTTGGCATTTTTTTAAATTTGACGGCCATTTAACACTATTTAGAAGCATAAATTATTGCGAATATCGATACTGTAATATTCAGGAACATTTTCTCTATCCTCTAGGTCAGTATGACTTTTCTAACGTTTTTAGTTTTCTTGCAATACTATGTTTTTAGTATTGCTGAATAGCGCACGTTTTCACAAAAACTTGTTTTTTTCTTTCTTAAATTGAGGGTGATACAGTAATACTGTTTTTGGATTCGTGTTTGAAAATTTATGAGGGTCACCCAGTGATTACTAGAAAGCAAAATATGTACGTGTTGGACAGCCTCATAAATGTATTCTTACGTATAGAAATGGTTATTTTTACTATTATTACTGCTATTAGACTTTTTCTAAACAAATGGCAGGCAGCATGAAATGTCCAACGATCAAACCTCGAGCTCTAGATCCGAAACCATTCGGACGTGGTATGGCGAGGTTTACAACCATGTTGCGAGGACAATAGCGAAAATCGCGCTCTACCTGGCCGTCCTTTTAATGGATTAGACGATTTACCTGAAAGCACCGTTATCGGCTAAGTACGGTAATTTCGACTCTGACAAATAATACGTATGACACACTCATCCAAACAACGAATGCAAACTGCATAAATTCTTTCAAATTAATCATCGGTTTGTAAACGAAAATGAGCGATTCGAAAAGACAATATAGAATCATAGAATTATAAAATTCATTTATTCGAGCAGAAAATTTATTCGGAGACAAGAACGTTAGAATAATGAAGTCAATCGGATAGTAAGAACTTACGAATTATCCTTCCCTTCGCAGTTTATCTGTCCGCATAATAGGAACTAACATTCTCATAATTGAAAGTCTAGCTTGGTTTCTATTTCTTACAAAATATGGCAATAACTTTGTACATCTGAAGTGTATCCAGTAACATACCTTTTACACTACATCGCAAGTATTTTGTATTTTAACAATTATTTACTCTACTTTAATATACTGCGAAGTATTTCTTTAATACTTTCGTATCTCATTGTAGGTACAGGGCCCTGAAACTTTGTCCGATCCTGGGTTAAAATGAGACAGGTTTTATTACAATTAGAGTCTATCTTTGTCTACAAGTTGTATGTTCACCAGTTGCAAATGTTGTTCCAACGTATACATATATGCTCTAAGCATGTAGTAAAGTTAGTCAAGATAACAAAAATCACGATCACGATCGCGAATAAGTTAAATCACAATCGTGATCATGATCCTATGCTTACATTGATAAATCATGAGTAGTAACTAATCGCCCTATCTTTAACACTAGATTGCCTAAGCAAGTCATTTTGACTGCTTTTCAATTTCAATTAGAAGAATAATTATGTAAATAATGACACAGCTTCTTATAATTTTGTGACTTTTTCTACAACATATAAATGCGTTTATAAATCATTGTTGTTGCCCCTCCCCCCCTCCTTCATTTCCGGTATATATATGTGTGTTATACCTATATTGCCGAAAGCAGTCATTTTCCCGTCTTCAAGTTCCCGTCTTTCTAGTGTTAATTTTGGCAGTGGATGTCGGTATTGCAGAACTTGTCTCAGAATCTGAATTAGCGACACTGTCAGCTAGTGAACTATGTCTGAAGGAATTCTACTCTAGCGCCATCGGTGGCACATAAACGAAACCTAGCTTGTAAGAAGACTACTCTATAGAATAATAAATACTGGTAGATTTACAACTTCCGTTTCCGCGTTACGCGGGAAGTGTAACCTTTACCGTTAATGAAATCTCAAGAATTTAACGTATTAGACACAAACACTATTAAAAGTATGTACGAAATGCCCTTATATGACAAATTACTTGAATTGTTTGAAAATAATTACTTTCATTTAACTATATTTCTAATGATGTTCACAAAACAAAATATTTCATCAATGCTACAAGCGTTTCGTTAGACAAATTCAGCAACCATTGCGCTTCAAACGCTATGTTAAAACTTTTGTATTGCTTACGCGAATATAATTTTCTCTGAGGAAAGTGTTCTGTTTTCAAAGAGAACAAATTTTACTTCATATAAAACCGAAAAAGTTTTAAGTCTTTTTAAGACCATCTACTTAAGATAGCGAGTGGAAATAGTTTGGTAATTGTACGTGCTGCTATAGAATCGTCATGCGTAATGGCAAAAAATGAATTACAAATATTTAAAAATCTTCAAATTTAATGCGTTACGTATTCCCGTTGTCCAATCAATTTCAGCTTCTGCACAGATTATTTTATCATCTAATGGCATAATAGTAGGGGCTGTTACGAAAAAATTTCGGTGGTTAAAAATAAGGTTAATTCTACTGTGGATGTTTTGTGTAAAGAAACTATATGATTTAAATATTTTCAGTCAATTCTTAGAATTAAGTATTCGATATGAAATTATCAAACTAATAAATAAATTATTCTTGTTTGTTGTATACGTGTTCTCTTTAAGAAGATTATTATGAATTGAATTACTCGTTGGTAGCCCACCACTTTAACACTAAACGTACCGGCATTTTTCTATACCTAATCTTACCATAGAATTTTTGTCGGTAAAAAATAAGCTACGAGAAAAACGGAAAGTGGGAAATTGAATAATCGGATGATATAAGAATTTACAGAAAGTCAAATGACCGACAGAAATAACAATAAATGTAAGAATTAGAAAAGTAAATTTTCAAAAGGAGTCATTTGACCCCTCTTGGTACGTTTAGTGTTAATTCGAGATTTTATTCCGTCGAATATGTAATCGGTACATTTAATCATTGATGTTTTCGGACATTTGGTCATTCGGTTATTTTACTAATCGATAATTTGGCTATTCGGTCATTTTGTTAATTGGTTATTTATTTAATTCGTCATTCCTTTAATCGATTATTCGATTATCCGGTCATTTTGTCAATCGGTTATTTGGTTAACCGGTCATTTAGTTGTTCGATCAATTAACTAATCGATCATTTGTGTAATCGATCATTTGCCTACTCAGTCATTTATCTAATCGATCACTTGCCTACTTGATCATTTATCTAATAGATTATTTGCTTATTCGATCATTTGTTAATTGATCGTTTGAACTTAATCATGGAGTTGGGATATCGGAGTATCCATGAGTTTTTACGAGTTTTCACGAGTGTTTGCGGCTGCTGCTTTGTAGAACCATGTGCAAGGTGCAGAGATGGAGAGGAAATATTTCGGGCTTCGTCGATGGGATTTCTTCTTGTTCCAGGACTATAAAACGGCTTCATCTTGTCATCAAGCAGTGAGTCAATATTTAAAGAAATAATTTTTCCTATTATGTAGAAATTGTAGAACCTTTTAACGAATACAGTGACCAAAGGATTATCCGGCAATCCTTTGAGTGATAATCTGTTTTTTTTAGTTAGATACGATCTCTCTCTACGCCGCGATTTCCTTCGATTGTTTCAAGTCTTAATAATATTATTTTAAAGCTGCCGCAAGATTGGTCTTTTAGAATACCCGTTTATCATAACACGATTGCTACGAAAATGATATTGATACCTTTTACTAGATTGCCTAAGCAAGTTATTTTGACTGCTTTTCAATTTCAATTAGAAAAATAATTATGTAAATAATGACACAGCTTCTTATAATTTTGTGACTTTTTCTACAACATATAAATGCGTTTATTAATCATTGTTGTTGCCCCCCCCCCTCCTTCATTTCCGGTATATATATATATATGTGTGTTATACCTATATTGTCGAAAAGCAGTCATTTTCCCGTCTTCAAGTTCCCGTCTTTCTAGTGTTAATCGTAGTAGACATTGCGTGCAGAAAGTCAATTCCCGTTATATAAATTTCAATATTTGTTAAAATGCAAAGTAGAGTTTCTCTTTTCCTCATTACGATATTTTTATTAAACATATTCGGACGCATCTTGAAATTATTACTATCGATTCATTAAACGTATTTGAACATTGGAATTATTCGTATGAAGTTATTATTAGACGTACTAATTGTTTAATGAATTTAAAGTATCCCTACCCGGAAACTAATGACACTTTTTAGATAGGATGGAACGGTATTTAATAAAGATTGCGACTGATAATGGCTAGCATATCGTGCAAGATGTAATTTACACTTGTGTGTGCTTGGTTAGGTAGTGGAATTTGCGTCGTTTTTTAAAAATCGTAATTAACTCGAATAAATTTATTTCATTCGATCCATGTCATGCAACGTGGATCTGTATGGAATATGTATAGAATGTTCATTCGCTACCCTTATCTTTCGGAACGGTTTAATTAAAGCTCGCAAGAGTCTCGAGGAATGTACCTCTACTTAAGCGATACCTAGTCGATTTCAGTAACTAACATGTACCTTAATTGTAAATGAATGTGATCATGTTGGGGTGTCAGAGACGTCCCGGGACGTTCTCCGCAGGTTACCACCTCAGCGTATGTGTGCCAATCGTGAAGCGAATGTGTTGGTGCGATTGCTTTGCTATCTTTTAAATATAGGGTTAGGTAGGCTAGGTAACTTGCCTTAACGTGTTTGTGTGTGAACTGTTGGTAGGGCCGGGACTGACCGTCGTTTTCTTTCGGGTAGGCCGCGATTCGCCCGACGGTCAGTTACCGGTAGGGCTCAAAGGATTCGATTCGAACTTTATTCGAACGGTGCATGACGTTCGATGTTATGGCTCGAAATCGATCCTTGAAAATTCTCTTAGATGGGCAAATCCGTGATTTGCCATAACGTTGCAAATTAATTCCGCATTACTTTAGTTAACTGTTTAAACAGAAATTGAAGTTAGCGTTGCGGACAGTCGCGATTGTTCTTTACATTATTGAGTAGAATATCTTCGAACTTAGCATTACGAATTAATTGTTTTTCAATTTTGTCAATTTTCTTGTATTCTTCAAAATCGATAGATTAGTTGCTTCTAAAAATTAAAATGATACTTTTTTGTATTTCTTTTTGCATACCTGCGAACGCTAGCCAAGTTACTAAAAGTTCATCACCCTACCGCCGATGGCGCTAAGATAGAATTTCTTCAAATCTAACAGAGAAGTCCATAAGGTGTAATGTCTCTACGGATAATAGGTTTATGGTATTGAAGTGCATTCGAAGGTTGATAACTGGCGCGGTGCTCACCAGATGGCACTCGTACCTCAATAAACTGTTACCTATAGTGTACTCTTTTCACTAGAGATGGCTCTACGATGACGAAATTTACCTTTCACAGATCGGAAAATGGCGACTTTCATAACTTGTTTTACATGGATTTGTAAGAATTTACAGAAAACGTTACAAATGATTTTTTATCTGTTATAAAAATATGTGATTCATGTTTGTCCAGGAAATTTGATTTCTAATGTTTTAATATATTTCGCGAAAATATTGAACTAACATAAAATAAGCTACAGAGTATAAATTTATGCGACTTGTTTAAATTGATTTCATAAGTTTATTAAAATCTATTTCTTTATGTTTATCACTTGAAATCGTCTGGTGGAAAGCTTTTATTATTAAACATTTTTTCTAACTAATGATATGTAACATTATATTGTTACATTAGTTGGTATTATAAATTAACTTAAATTAGAATCGATGCCCTGCTCATTATTAACTTGAATGATCCATTCAATATCTTCTAAATGTGAATCCCTTCCTACGACTTTTAATGTCAACTAATTGTTGTGCTTGTTTTTTAAGAATACTTCTAGATGGCACATCTTCCTCATCTTCGGATGGTGCTGCGGCTGGTGTTACCGATGACGGAAATCTTGAGAAAAGCTGCCCTTCTTTCTCACGCATTACTTTCCCTTCTGCCGATGTAGTTGCAATCGATACCGTTTCTACCTAAACGAATGTATTTTAAACATATTTTAACAATACATCGAGAAAAGTGCAATAAATTCATTCACGGCTCTTAAGAAACATATTACACTAATTTTAATTAGGGGGTTAAGTTAAACATATTCCACTTTTAAGAATTATTTATTAAAAAAATAATTCTTAGAGTTGTTATTAAAATTATAAATTATTTATAAAATAACTTTTAAAAGTGGAATATGTTTAATTTAACACTCGTATCATCCACGTATCTAAACTGCTTTAAAAACCTGCTACGCGTATTAAAAATAAAAATTTTTTGAGCTCGCTTTCGCGAGAAATATTTTTGCATATTCGTAAATATGACGTCAGGTATTTGTTCATCAAGAAATTCTAAAATTTACCTTATCGATCAGCATATCGTTTAGAACTTCAAGATACTTCTCCGGGCCACCTAAAGTTTCAATCACATTGTTGATTTTATCATTTATTACTTCGACAAGCAGCAGCGGATCTTCAATTTCTTCTTTTCGTTCGGGTAATGTCTCAATAACATCCTGTAGAATGTCTTTTGTTAGTAACCACGGAAATAAGCAGAACGAAGAGAAAACATTCTCAAACTTCTATCTTTAAGTGTCAAATTCTTTCAGCCTTTAGTTTTATTTTTCTTTCCGTTCGTAATGTTTATAGACACCTAGCAGCGAAGTGAAAGAAGAAATAGAAAAAACGGAACGCTAGCTAACGAGTTAGGGTTGTCTATGCGGATTCTAGGGATCGATTGAATCAATAACCGATATTCTCGCGCTCCGACGTGCTACCGATGTATTTGCTTTCGATCAGCTCGGGAGGCGTTAATGCGCTGGACAACGGCTTCTTCAGGTGAGAATTGTAGACGGAGATTGTTGAAAGAAATTCATTGGTGGATGACCAACGAATAGGATGCCCGTCAAGGGTGTTAAATCTCCTGAGACAATACGGTCGGTAAGAAAACTCGAAGCGGCTCCATTATGGTTGGCGCCATTGAAGACAGCTCCTCTAATTTAATTAGGGATCTACACGGTATTTCCATCGGCCATTTTAACATGACATCAGCCGATGGGCTTTGATTTTGTGAACTCTTTGCCTTGAAATGTGTTAATTTACTGTGATATCTCTCTTCGGTTTATTGAACGACTGCATGTTAATTGAAAACTCGCGTCAGAACAAAAGCTGATTTATACATTATGATATGATAATTTCACTGAACGCTTCATCCGCAACTGTGTCTCATTCATGCGAAGAACTTGAGCAATTTCTACATCATTAATTTGCATCTAACTGGAATTCCATCGAAGACGAGGCTGGTCAAAAGATAAAGGTCGCTAAAAAACCATTGCAATACTCTTCAAGTTTCAGGTTGGCGCCTCTGACACGTTACGAGACTTCTGCAACTTCACTTTCACTGAAATCATACCGGTTCAGTAATTTACCCGAAATTTATCGCACAAATTCCACAGCATGGATCCGATCTCTTGAAGGAGTTCCTCGACCCTTCGCACCTCCTCTTCGGCCTTTAATTGTCGCGCGCGCTGCTCATCGATTCGACGATTCAGTTTCTCCACTTCTTCCGCGTTCCTGTAGCATTAGATTTTACAAGACACGGGAAACAGAGAATTCGCCTTCGGCACAACGTAGAACAGAACGACTGACTCACTGCTCGGCATTCTTCGTCTCCGAGAATTTTCTGGTCTCTATCTCGGCGATAAACTCTTGCCGCTGCTTTTCTAAGGTGATTTTCTCCTGCTCGGTGGCCACCCGCATTTTCTGTAGATTATCCTTGGTCGCCCGCTGACCCAGAAACCGGTTCAGAACGTCCTCGGACCTGGACACTCCGGTGGCGCTGCAGAGCTTAGCGAACGCTACCTCCAGCCGTGTCACCTCGTCCTTGGTAATGTCCTCTGTGGTCTGCACACGGCTTTTCCCACGTGTGTCGAAATCATCTCGCAGACGTGAATGGAATATCATCTTTTCTAGCCGCTCGAGTTCCGTTTTTCGCTGCAGCACACGCTGTCTGGTTCAACGAGAATTGTTCGACTAGATAACGCAGCGAAAACCATGGCGCAAACGTCTAGGGTTTTATACGAGAACTGTCTGTTGCATGAAAGAATATTTATACTTGTATGTCAAAATGTTCTCGTTTTTTGAAACACTTTGATCGGAAACTATGTTTTATAATAATATAAAATACGTTGTTTTCTGTTCTTAGAATATAATTCGAACTTTACTATACCGTAATATTTAGTTTATCTTGATTTGTCATACTTCATATATTCTACACTCGGAGTTAGATTATATTATACAAAAGTTTCTCAAATATTTTTAAATTAACTCGGATACTCTGTACACTTAGGATCGTAACGAGCATGAGCTTAAATATAATAAATATATAATAATAGTAATGATAATACTAATAATATTCTTGCTTATTACATGTTGCTAGCTAGTAATTATTCAAAACGGTACAGAATTGTTTCGAAACTTATTTGCGCAGCTTGTAGACATTCTGTTTCATCGTTGCTTATGCGTAGTACATGCAAATAAAATTGCATGAAAACAATGGCAATGGATAATACATTAACGAATGAATTTATTACACTTACGAGCTAATATACGCTAGTTTCTAGAATATCCTAATACTTCCTTGCAATTTCGTGATAATGTTTTGTTTATGTCTACGTAAATTCAGTCATTCTCTCTATTTTTAGACAAATATATTGATCTGTACCTGTATTCTTCGAGAACGGCGTTCCGCTCCCTGCTGCAGTTCGTCACTTCGATTTCCTCTTTGATCAACGTCTCCTGCGTGTTGTTTCTTAACTTGATAGCTTCTTCCTTCACTGCCTGCGCATAAAAGTACGTTCACGTCGATTCGGTACGATGCCGGCACCGATTGATAAAGTCCGGCGATCAACTTCATGGCTTGCCTGGAGACGCTTCACTTCGTTTTCCTGCTCCCTTATCTCGTCCTCCAGATATTTCAACGACGAAGCATAGGACACGGACTTTTCTTTCAAACCGGAACGCATCGCTCGATATTTCATTCGCGTTAGGTTCGCCTTTATTTGCTTCATTCTAATGTGCTCCAGGTGCACTTCTAGCTTGACGATTTTCTATAAAAGTACGGGGGAAGCTTGAGTGGCCGTGTGTACGCTTGCGGCAACATCCTTCTCGCTGTTCAACTCACGTTTCTCAACGGGTTATCCATCTTTCTTTTGAACAGTTTTTGCATTTTATCGTTCACTAATTGGTCGTACTCCTCCATCAGCGATCTTAATTTTTGCTGTCGCTAAGGGATATTCGCGTTGAGATATATGGTGTTACATAGTTACGTGAAATCTTCATCGTGAGATTAATATCTGGCTGGCTTACCTTCTCGCACTGATACTTAATTAGATCGTGCTTCTTTCTTAAGCGTACATTGTCCTCCTGCGCTTTAGCAATTGTCTCGGTTAAATTACGTTTTTTCCCATAGGCCGAGGACTCGCGGCTCATGTGAACCTTCTTCTGCGATTTTCCCTCGTTCTGAAACGTGCCGCGTGAATTTTGTATTTCTCGCCAGTTACGAATTTTTGAGAGCCCCCCCAGTTACTTTAGTTACGTTTTTCGTTTTCGCGTACTCCGCGTACAACTCTTTGACGCTCTGTTTGAGGGCAGCGATTTTCTCCGCGTATTCGTGCTTCTTCGCCTCGTACTCCTCGAAATTCGCTTTCCTTTGTCCCTCTGTGAAAAAGCGCGATCATAACGCGATTAGTTCCAAGCATGTCGGAATTCAAGAACAAACCACGATAACGTCTGTATTTTTGCAGGAAGTATTTGTGAATGAAATTGTCTTACTTAGTCTATGGCACGGTGATTACCGAACCATGAAAATTCTACGAACTCGAGGGAAAAATGTTAACATGTCTTCTTTTTTAAAACTTTGAAAAGCAATTTTTTAAGCAAACGGTACTCGAAACGGTCATTGCGAAAATAATTAAAAAATTATTATATGATCTAGTTTATAATCTTTATTATTTTTGTAATTATCAACTTTATACAAGATATTTATACAATTTTTGTTTGTTTAAAATTACAAATTCCATAAACGTTATTATAATCTACAGACTCTTGGATATCATTATAATAAATACGATAACTGTTAAGCTATTAGTGAAGAATATATTTAGCATTTTACAATATTTATATCTTGAAAGAAAATTGTATTTATTAAACAACTAATTCGTTAAATTATCAAATTTTTATACAAAACGGTTAGCTAGTTTAACCCCTAAATGACGCGATAAGACTATGGAACATGAAAAAATGTTTTCCGTAATAATAGACCAAAGCATAAAACAAATACAAGTCGTGACTATAGTCATGATGGCTATGGTTCGATCCTTATAGCCATGATCACCGTATTTTGCATGAAACACCTTGAAAAAACTGAATTACCTAGATTACTTAAATTGATGTCACGATTTTCCTTAAAAGACTGGAACGCTTAAGGAAGTTTACTAATGCCAGGTTGCTGGTTGTCCTTTTAGGTGACTTCAAGAATGGGGACAGAGTTAGATCGCGATGTCTCCTTACCGATCAATTTGTCTTTCGCATTTATTTAACAACGTTTGAATCGCGATGTATTCTATTGGAACATGTAACTATCAGTTTAACATTAATATAATCCTACAATTCTGGTTTGCAATTTCAATTAACGAAACACTTGTAAATTACAAGTTCTAACGCATGAACGATCATTCATAAACGATCTAGTTTATTTCTCTACACGTGTATTAGCCGGACCCAATATGTCACTGAGTTTAGTTTATAAATCAAGTGTACATGCAGACGAGAGCACGTAGGATTCGAAATCATTCTCAAATGGGAAGTATTACGTCTTCGCTGGAGACCGTAACCCAAGACTTGTAACTCGGCCAGTTCGCAGTCTAAAATAAAAATGCTTATTGGCATGTCCGTTTTATTATCTACGTTTCGATAGCAACAAATCGATAAACCAGTGGAAATTTTCGTTTTTTCCCGAGGGAGCCACTTATGCGACACGGATATTTCTTTCTGGACTCCAGTCTTTCCGGTCAAACGTGTTCTTATATATCTTCGCGTGCAATCAGGAACTGGCTTGGAAAATAAATGTCGGTGAATTTTCTTCTTCTTTTTCGCTGGGTAATCTCTTCGCGCAACGGTCAAGCAAACGTATGAATATTAAACTATGATTAAGAAAACTGATTACAGCTTTATTACTTTCGGCAGTGTCGTTTCGCGCGCGGCTTTACCTGATAGCTGGATCTTCTTCTTGATTTCCGCAATTTTCTTGTTTAAATCATTCAACTTGTTCTCAGCGCTCGCTGTTAAGTGATCGGACATGTTGTCTCGAATGTGTTCGGAGATCTACGCGGTGCTTATCGACGTAATAGCGTCGTTGTCTTGGCGACGAAAACGCGCGGCACAGTAGGTGATCTTTGCCGATGCGCGCAAAAACACAATTAAGTTGTCGTAACACAAATTAGAACTCTGTCTGATATGTTTCTAATCAAAACTTTGTAGCAATGCATTTTTTCTATGTCATACAGCAGTTAACTTTGCATCTACTTCACAATTCTGGTAAAATGATTTTAAGTAAACGACTAAAGTTCATGGAAACGATGAACAAGATTTAACAGTAATATAAATTCTCATTTTAGATTTTACAAAACAATCTACAGAAATGAAATTTTATATAAAGATCCACGGTCTAATTACAAGAAGAATTTATTATCTTGTTTAGATTTTATTATTTTTTTAAATTTTAATTACAAGCAGATTGTATAAATATAATTTAGCTGCTTTAATTTCTACATCCTCTTCGTTTCTATATACGTTTATCGTACTTTTACCGAACAATTCTAGAAAACTGATTACCGGCCCAATAATCCACATTTAGTGAACGAAAAAGAACATCGTGGATCTCAGCTGTGCAATGTTTTGTGCGACAACGCCTCGCTCGCAGATGTTTGCGGTGCGATGATAGGGTTAATAGTTTCATTAATAAAAACTAACGACCGCCGCGTATTTACAGTTTCGTGCTCGTGTATCCCGTCGCCGGGACACAAAAGGGAAAGCAATTCGTAAGGCTTCGTTCGTTGAATGGTCTTAAGGAGAGGGCACCGAATTATAATTCCGCATTTGTATTCGTTAGGGCAGTAGCCGCGCCTGGCGGCGGCCATGCCGACGATGAATTTCGCGTTACACGCAATCAACCGCTGGAAGGTTAATTAATGATCAGACATGCCCCACCAGCGCTCGACGAAGTTCATACGCATCGGCGTCTTGGCACTTTATAACTGACCACGTTCGTTGCGTTCCGTTTGCCGGCTGAATTCTAGTGGACGATGGCGTTAGGTTTCAATCCGAGGACGCACATTGCTCGGAAATCCCAAAAACGTGGCGAAGATTCGAATAAATCGATCCTAGATTATAATATAACTTCAAAGCAAATGTAATGTTGAAGAAGAAAATTCTTTTCAATGTTTTATAATATAGATGGTAAAGTATGGGTTTTATTTTAAATTAAAAAATAAACAGAAGTACAAGTTTAAACACTAATTATTACCTATTTTATGTTTAAAATTAAGAGCCTAAGAATCCCACTAAATTTTTATTTTCCTGTTCTAATTTTCATATAAATATTACTGTAGAAAAATATGAACATTATAGTACAAAAAAGGTGTGTCCTTCTGCGACCATAGAAAAGTGAAAAAACACAATAATTCCTCCGTTTTAGAAAATACTACGAATTGAAATGCCTCTAAAAACATTCGAAATTGCAGGTTGCGTTTTGCAACGGCATCTCAGAACTTGGCGTACGATTTTTTCTAATCATTTTGTCTTTCATAGTCGATTAACTGTCACATTTAGAGCAATCAGAATATTTTTGATTTTTCTAACACATTTTTCTACTGTATTCTCTTCGTCGGCAAACCTAATTCAGTTCCTATAAATTATCCAATTTGTTTTGATGAAAATGTATTCAAAAGCACGATAAAACTGAATCCCATTGAAATAATACGATGATCAGAATAATACTGGCAATCGATATTCCTTAACTCTTTTATCGTCGGTATTGTTAAAGATATCATTTCTTAATCAAATTGCAGCTCATCGAAATAATAAATCATCGTCGTAATAAAATGATCAAGATAATACCTATAATCTGTATTCTATACTTCTTTTGTTTCTTGCACTTCAAAATAAGTCATCTCTTTCACGCCAATCAAATTAATAATTTTGTTCACGAATCATATATTTAGATTCAAAGGGAATTTATTGTTATTAATCATAGCCACGTTAAAGATATCTAATAACGTTAATAAGGAATTATCTACTAATGAATTGTTCATGGAAATATTATAAATAAATAATATATTATGACTATGAATTTCAGTATAATTCTCATTTAATATGTTACAGTAATATTCATTAAGTAAAAATGCAGTATCGTCAACTGCAAATTTCATTTGGTTTCTTTTTGACAACTTTTGGTAAAAAGTATTCGATCGACCAGATTAAACGTCTATGGAAATCCTGTTCATTAACATTAAATGCAACGGTATCGCAAAGTATCTCAATACTTTGTCACATTACTTCAATTTCCAATAATTTTGGTTACAAATTAAGAAAATTTTCTATCTTATTTATATTTTTTCCAAACTTCGCAAATTCTTCCATCACGCTTACATAATATAAATTATTAGACTCCTGTACAACACGGTCAATGCGTCGTCTAAATTCATGTTATAGGAAATCATGATATAGAATGAGAACAATTACTCTTGCGATATCATTGTACCAAATGCTCCTCTGAAATAACATTATAGATATAACAGTAGCTGTGAATTTCTTTTGAAGAAGAAGGCTCGGTTTCCCCTAGAACACGAATGCGTTCTGCGACGCTGTTCTCTTATAGCTACGCTCCGATTGGTTCACGTGGTCAGCCATCCCTTGCCCGCGCAATGATACAACGTCGGTGGGTAGGTGCGCGCGCACCGGGGAACTACTTTCAGCGCGTTAAGCGAACAATAGGGATCCCAGAAGTGTTTCGGACGCGGTCGTGTTCGTATACGGTTGCCGCATGTTTTTTTCTGGTTCTGGATCGCGTGTACGTGTCTACAGATTAGCTGGACGTATCGGAGGTAACATAGATCTCGGACGATGTGCGTGGTCAAGTGACGGTACGCGGATTTAATACTGAAGTGTACTACTAAGTGTTGGTTTCTCTCTAGTGTGTGCGCCCGGGCCCCGATGAGTGTGTGTCTGCTCGATGTGTGTGGATAAAATTCACGGCATCATGTTGTTGCCACGCCGAAAATTGGATTACGCATCGATGGCGTTTCTCTCCGTGCCACTGCTGCTGCTAGTTTCCCTGCCCGCGGTGTCCGGTAAGTTTTCCAAACGACAGTTTACTTCGTTACGGCGAACGTTCTCTTCTCGGCTTCGTTTGAAGTCGTCGTTCGCCACATGCCGCTGCTAGGCAACAGGTCACGAAACAACGCCGAGCGCCGGCGCGTTGGACGCCTCGCCGCGTTAACTGACGTTCCGCGTCTCCTTTTGAATATTTTCTCTCCGTGAAATGTCGCTCGAGCTATTCGAGGTCAACAACGTCCAAAGATTATTGAACGATTTCGGCCCGTGCGATTGGTATTCCACGGTTGATTTTCGGCATCGGCGTGCTCGCCTTCAATTACTACCTGTTTCGAAAATATTGACCGTTTCGCCGCCAGTCTCTTCCTGCTCGACGACTTCGAGCATCGTCCTCACTAAAAAATTTTGGTACGGTCGTTTCTTTTAGACCAAGTTGTACTTTACTAAACGGACGCGAGAGCTTCCACGTTTCGACGGTAGGGCTACGTTGTTACTGACGTTCAGCTGTAAAATTGTAATTCTGCGAAATTGAGCAAAACGGATTATCGGTGTCTAGGACCAACGGTGATGCTTCTTCTGGCGTTTACTGCTATTGTGTTCGTGACGGTCGCATGCTAGCTTCGGACACACGTGGTTATGTTACTGTCACAGTGGTGCTCATTTTCGATACGCGCTCCGAGGTTGGCAGTCCCTGAAGGACAGGTGCCCAACCCTGCTTTCCAGGAAACGAGCCTTTCTTCCCTCGTGCGCACGTAAACATTCGAGCCAGCATTTCGCGTCCCCGTTTCCTCTCCCGACATTGTTCACAAATAACAGCTTGGTTTTCCATCACAGGATAGACATATTTTTATCCTTAAACCATTTTCACATGCTCGGTTCAAAATGGTAACACTATTTATTCTCCCGTTACAAGTTTTTTTTAATTTTATAAACACTACTCAACTTATTGTAGGCCAAAATATTTTTATAAATTAGTTTATTTTTAATAAATTATACTTAATTGCATTCAAATTGTACAGGTTGAATTTTACTTCTTCTTCCAAATTCAAATAATACAATAATTAGTTTTTAAATGAACTAGTAGATTTTTATTTTACGTTTTCAGAATTTGTAAAAGTGATTTGAATAAAATATCGAAGAATACAGTTATTTGTTAGAAAACTAGAAATAATTCTGGAGATGTAGATGATAGTATCGTGTAAAATATTGTATTTGTAGCGGTTTTAGAAGATAATAACTGTACAGTATTTTATGTCCTCGTGAACGCTTTCGATCGTGAATTTTCATTTTCACTTTTCCACAACGCATAAATCTAGGATGGTTCGTGATGTAACGCTGCTTCAGACCAACTTAGGCGGGAAGAACGTGCAGCCAACACAAAGCAGTTCGCTGAAGAAAGTCACAAAACTGGATAGCAGTGACGTGTAGACAAAAGTGAACTTCATTCTACCGTTTATATATCATTGCGCAATACATATGAAATTTTGCAAGGTTTCTACATTATTTGTTTTTTTTCGTAAGCACAAAAAAATTCTTGTTACGCTACAATCATAATTAGAATTATTGCACTGGTTTGTAAAATATGAGAAATATTTTGTTCTGGATTTATTTTAAGCAATCGCTATCTACTTCAATGACAGAGAGAAATATTTGGGTAATGTTTCAGCTTGAAAGATGTAACATGTACATGAAGAAATTCATATAAATTATGCAATAGACCTTCATAATCTAGCAACTGCATCATTTATTATTAAATAATTTTTTAATGCTTTATTATTTTCAAACGACTAAAATAAGACCAGGAACGATACTGTACTATTTGTTCCCGATATTAACGAAAATTAGTTTTATTTTACATAAAGATCCGCTGTCTAATTATAACTTTTTATTACATCTGTTAATAATAACTGGACAATTATTATAATTTTAAACGTGTTATATTTTCGATAAAGGTGTTACGTTAGTTTTAAGGGAAAAAATCGTAAATGACGTTTTGTTTTCATCCAGGAGCGTTAATAAAGTATTGTTAATTAGTTAATTGTTGGCTCGATCGAAGAGGAATGAAAATGTTAATTATTTTCCGTTTTACAGAGTAGCGACTGAGAATAGGAAAAAGAGTGGCTTGTGGCTGATATGTTCCGGAATGTTCTTCGATTGAAGCCGGCTGACAGTCGCTTCCGAGAGCAGATCGAGGTCCTCGCCTTCGAGTCTGTTACTTTGCGTTGAGATACTCTGAATGCGGCATGGCGGCAGTTCTCCAGACGCTCGCTGTTCTTACGTTCTCAGGCTTTCTCTTCTCTCTCTCCTTAGGAAACGATTCGCCCGGACTTAACGTGCTTTCACACAAAATTACGCGTCTCCTGCCCGCCGATACACGTATCGCATTCATTTTCGCTAACATAGACCGCAGCTTTGACCGAGGAATTGATTAAAATATGAAATTAATTTGCGATTCACTAAATTGTTTCCGTCGAAAGAGATAAAAATTGTACGAGACGTTCCACAATGAAATCACTAGAATGCGAAAATGAAAAAGCTTATTTATTATTATTATTATTATAAAAGTACGATGCAGAGTATGAGAAAAGTTGCTTTTTACTTTTGATTAAAAAGTTTCGATAGAAAACGTTAAATTGAAATTGGATTTATACAAATAACGATTTTGTAATCCTCTACTTTAATGAATGTTTCTAATAATTAAAAAATTACTTATTTAAAAATCCATTTTTCATATTTTTAATTACTCTCAGAATTTAAACATTTTGATGCATTAGACATTCGATAAATGAATATTAATAAGCAGATTGCAGATTCTTATGGAAAAAAGAAATTGTCAGTACTAATTGGAACTATATATAATATTGAATTTACTTCTCGATGCAATAGAGACTTTCCTATTTGTAGATTTATTTTTGTTGCATCCAAATACCAAGACATAATGTAACAAAATAATACGATGATTAGATGCCAGAACATATAGTAACAATTACTTGTTCAGGGATTCCGTTGCTCTCTATCATTCCCGCCTGTAGACACTCGAAACTGGCATGACTTAGAATCCGATGTACGACCGACCTGCAACCGGTTCCTCGTTCCCTTTCATCGATTCAGGGGCCACACGAGCCTTCCGTGCATACGTGCATGCACGCCAGTGCAACTTGAGAAACGCGTGCTCGACGATACCAAAGTCTGCCGCTCGTCTCTCTCGCCGTTCACCTGGAGGGAACGCGTTCCCCAATAAAGGTCACAATTCGACGATTACCGGATTTCGTTCATGGCAACGTAATAAAACCGAACGTTTGTCTCCCGTGAACAAATTGTTCGCTTTCGGACAAAATCTCGCGAGAGAATCGAATCGATAAAATACATTCTGTTATTCCAATTTGATACAATAGATTTGAAGTTGAGATTAATTCGTAGACATGCATTTTTCGTAATCATTTTTACTTTTTAAATGAAGACAATTCACGTGTATTCTTTTAGCCCTAAACTTTTAATTCATCATCATCTTCTACGTACTTAACTGGGAAAGAAATCTATTCCTAAAGTCATTGATATGAGATTGCTATTAAGATACATTCTGTATTTTAAAGTGAAATTGAACTAATTACTTTCCAAACTAATTATTTTCATTTGCGCTCATTTTACTTTTAAAACGAGTAAATGAAATTCCTATTATTTTATACGAATTATGAGTAAATACGTTTTAAATTTAAAGGTTGAATAAAGGACGGCCAATTTTGACCTGTGCAAGGGTTAATTTAATTTGCGATATAAAACATGCGAGAGGGTTGACTTGATTTACAGAAAGACGAATATGATCTGTAAAAGGATTAATTTAAATTTCATACAGTGAACATGATTTACAATTGAGTTGATTTTAAACGTAAATTCTGTATTTATGACTGGTCTCCTTCCTTGAACGAACCTAACGTGGAACAGAGGGGTTGAAAGACTACAAGAGTCACTTGTAGTTCCAGGATAGATGGCTGCCAGTACATTTCCCTGTTCCCTGATCCTTCGGTTTTCTCCGTCAAGAGGCAGATTGAGGGAAGACTAGAGATAGTTGGTATCTCGCGGCATCTGGTAACTAAAAGGGCAAGATCTCCGTCCCCCCGTTGCGTATGCTGACCTGGCCTACGGGCCACGTGGACATTTGCATTCGTTTTAACCCTCCAGTCCCTTTTCATCCTGTTGTTGGTGCGTTGCGTAAAACCGCATAATTAAGGACCTCCGCGACCGTACGTATGTCCATCCGTTCCTTCTGTTCTTTCGTTTCCCTCCGCGAGTTACGTCGT
This sequence comes from Augochlora pura, assembly GCF_028453695.1. Lineage (NCBI taxonomy): Eukaryota > Metazoa > Arthropoda > Insecta > Hymenoptera > Halictidae > Augochlora > Augochlora pura. The sequence goes on from NC_135779.1 coordinate 11,823,729, forward strand.
CCCCGTCGTCCAGAGATCCTCGGTGCTCCTCAGTATCGCGCAAGGATCGAGGATTGTGCCGTCAGTCAACGGCGGGACAGCCGCGAGCCCTTATAAAGCACGAAAGGATCTATCCTGCGTGACAGCATGTAGATTCCGTGAAGCTCGCGCGGAAGAGAATCCTTTTTTTTTTTCTCGAGTCGGCCACCGGATAGAAAGAATTCTTCGAGAGCTCTCTCATCCGAGCTACCCTTCTAGCATCCAGTTAGATCTTGGAGGATGCGCCTCGGCAAATAAATCGCGTCGGGGGAACATGTTTATTTAATAACTTCTGCGCCAAGGTTTTGCTCTTGGACCTGCTAAGCTGGCTTAGAACAGGGATTACAGGAGTTACTTTCGAAGTTCATAGCAGCTATACTGAAGGACAGCAAATCTGTAAAATGATTTTACACATAGTCCTTTCCCCCAGCTGTTTCTAGATACTTCCTCGTCGCCGTCGGGTCCTGAAATTCTCACGCATTTTCAAAAGACACGTATTACTGTTAAATATGTTTATAATACAATATTTTTGTAATAAAGTCTGGCCATTCGGGTGGTAATCCCTTCCCATACTTTGACGAGTTGTGTTGGAGATTTCTAGTAATAATGGTTACATGTGAATGTCGTTCTATTCTGTTGAATTCTGAGCTTTCATTTGTCAGTATTTAAACATAGAAGTAAGTGAGTCTTGTGAGATTCTTTTCACTGTATGAACAGTATTTTTACTGTAATAAATTATTATCTGCACTGTATTTATCATTTTCTGAAGCAGATCCGCGTCGCTTCACAGCCGACGCAAAAGCAGCCGGCTAGTAAATTGTGATTCCGATTAAGGTGCAGCTTGGCAACAGACAAATGGAACAACATTGCCCTCGTTAGTTTTAATAGAGTACAAGGAACAACGTCTCTTGGATTGCAAATCTCCTCTTGTACGCGATTAATTAAAATAAATTTCTAAACAGAACGATCTTGAATCTTTCATGCGATATTGCGGCATGATCCGAAGCGCAGGGTGCATTCTCCACGATACTTCTTTGACGTCGTGAACGAAGAATTCCGTTGCTGTCGGGTTCTCACAAGGATCAAGCATTCCCTTCGGGTAGATTCGCGTTTTAATTCGCGATCACCGCGGCGGATCTCTTAAAACCGGCGAAAAACACGCGAAACGGTTGGCCCTCGCTCGGAAAAAAGTGAGACCAGAAGGCACGCGGTTTGTTTTCGTGGTGAGAAGACCACCGGGAAGCTGTTTTCTCGCAGGGACACGTGGAAATGATTTCACGCGGTGCGGACTCGAATCCGTTTAGGGCGATTATACATCGCGACACGGCGACCGACAATGATTCGTCTTATTCCGACGTCGATGGCGACGTTCTTCCCAAGACGAGCGGCGCGAGCAGTGCTAGATAGATCCGCGTGTTCTACCTTAGGTCAATGCGATCGTATCTATTAATCATTCATTCTTCCTCTCCGTCTCTCCTCACCACCGCCAGCGCAACACCGTGTACACGGTCGCTCTTTTGCCTGATAAATGGAAATGAACGCCGCGCCGAGGCGAATACTTTACACGAGGCTAATCGCTGACTAACTAATAACTTTTCTCCCGACGAACGATCGTCGATTCATGGGAACCTCGCGGGACTTTCCTGTTTTCGGGGACGACTGCCTGTTTCGACGATGACCGCGACGACAGCGTTTGCGCGATCAGAACCGATTCGCTGACTCTAGATTTTCATTTAATTTTTTCATTTACGGATCATCGCGATCGCAAAGATCCATTTACGAGAAATTTATTCCGGAAATTAGACCCGAGCAAATTTTATTCGAAATGAAAATAGGACGCCACTGAAATAATTCATTTCGTTATAGACAACGTTATTATCTGAAAATGGAAATCAGATCGATCCATTTGAAATAATAGTAATTTCAAATAATGTGTTGCTTCATAACTTTTTGGTTTCAAATATGACGGAGACAAGAAAGAAATACACAGGTAAAGAATCGTTTGATTATTGAGACGTTCTCGAACGGGATGTTTATTCGATTCGGTGCTGGCATTTACGAACCGTCCGGCAGCGTTGTCGTTGGTTAATAGCACGATAAAATATATCTGCCATCCGGTTTGTTTTCCGCTTTTATAGCTATCCGATATTTTTTTATAATATCTTATTAATAACGACCGATTAATTTTAAAATGGAATGTGCAGTGCTGGGCATGGCGTTACACATCGTAAAATGATTCTTTGAATTGGGAACGTGTTAAAAGAAAACACATACCGCTGTCCTCTACACGTTATAAATTCTTATTTTTATGGTTTCTCGCGGATACTACTGAAGTGATGCTTGTATAAAATCTGCATCAGACGTATTGCACAAACTGAAAAAGAAAAGAGAAAATCACCAATAACTAAATTCATTGATCTGCCTCGAATTGTGGATTTTGTTAACTTATATTATAAAATGAATGAAGCGAACCCCGTTACAAGGCAATGTAATTTTGAACTCGTGTATTAACCACAGCTTTTTAGTTTCATCTCATTTTGGTAAAAGTATCTTTTCTCTTGTTTCTTCTTCGTAATCGTGCATTGTACATTTCGAATTTCATTTCGCAAATCAAAGTAAAATTACTTTTATTTTTAAATATACAAATTCGTTGTTAATATATATTTCGAAATGGAGAATGAAATAGCGTTAGAGTTTGAACGGTTGCAAGTCTTTATACACCTGTTGCGTCTGCAGGAAATGTTTAAAACCATCATAAATCAGTAACATAAATTCACACAGAAGAATTTACTAAAAATAGGATCTTGATTATAGATCTGCAGAGTAATTATTAGTTATTTCGTTGGATGGTGTTCGTATTAGCGGATCCCAAGGCGAGTAGAATATTTAGCAATTAACGTTGTGGAACGATGCCTTGATTAATTTTTCACGCGGTTAGCGAAGCCTGTGCTTGAAAGTAAGAACCCCTTCGCAGACACGCTTGTTGGTTCGTATTACATGCTCGCGCGACGGAACAATCGAAAACCACACTTACGCGGCTAACGTTCCATTAAACGAACTATTCCATTTTTTCCATTGGCACGGTGTCCAATTTAATCTTACCAAAATATATACTATATGCAATGAAACCGTAATAAAATATTTTCGATACCATTATTTGATGTATAAAGATCAGATTCGTGCATTAAAAGAAAGTATAATCACCGTGGCTACAGCAAATCCGTTACAACAAAATACTGTCTGATAACTAAAATTTAGATTTATATTATTTAGATACGGGCTTTTTATTTAATCCAACTAATTTTATAACAGCCATATTTTGTGAAAGAGGTGATATAAATTGTACACGTTACGCATTTACAGCTAATGTTTGTTTCTAGGTCTTATACGATGCTTAATTAACTGACGCCTAGTTCAGCATTATTCGATTAAAATTTCGTCAGACTAATAATTAAATTTTATTCGAAAAATATCTAGAATAAATTCTACGAGCAAATAAATAAATAAATAAAATATGCTGACTTATTTAATATAACCACGTAATATTATATAAACACGTAATATCTGCAGTCTAGTTATACTAAATGTGTCTCGTTTAAGCAACGCCCTCCTCGTTAGATCACTTTCTCAGTCGTCGGTGCCTGATAGAAAATAAAATTTCAGGAAAGGCGTGGCGCCGTATTGCCGGGTTAATTGCAGCCGAGGCGAGTTTTCCGAAAGTTAGCGTAAGCCGATTCGTTCTCGAGCGTTCACTGTCACTCTTGTCGGCGGTTTCGCGCGCATAACAAGGAAGGATCCGCGGCGGGTATAGAGTCTTTCGCAATTTGTAAGTGAGAAACGGCGTTCTTGCCGAGTCCCAGCGCGCGCTGCGAACCTTGCTTGAACTTCGTCGTGGGTGCACGCCGATCGTCGCATGCGCGTCTCTCCTCTTCTCTCTCGCTCTTTCTGTACGAGCCGCGCACCTACGACCATTCACCGGGGCCTCTCTGTGTCGGCGGCGCGACCACATGCAACCACATGCAATCACATGCGACCACATGCAGCCAGCTCGCCGCGCGCGGATTCGTTTGCGTGCACGGCTGTCGAGCAGCGCGGCGAGTTATCAACTACCGTTCGCTCCCACAAACTGGTCGCTCGTGATCTTTGCCAATGATAACGCATCGCTTCGCGCGTTGTCCCGCGCTTTCACGTTGATTGGCTGTGACTTCGCTCTAATTGGGTCCGCGTGAACCGACCGGATCATCCATTTACCTTTAAATTCGTTCACCAGGCTCTTCGATATTACTTCGCATCCGAGATGCATTTTCTGCTTGCAAAGGTCACTATGATGGTTTCTTGGCGCCCATGGCGGTGCTGGTGTACCGAAAGCACAGCCATGGTATATTTTTTCTTCACACTAGAACTACTGAGCCCTAAATGTGATTTACAGTGATTCGCAAAGTTTGCCGACCAGATGATTTTAAGAATTTTAAAAGCCGAAAGGGAGGCTTTAATAGGATAGCTCAAACAAATCAACGCTATTTATTCCTTATACGCATTTAATTAAAGAGTAACTAAAGTAACGCGATCAAAACTTACTGACCGGTGTGTTTAACAAGAAAATAAAGTTTGTTTCTCATTGTGCAGCAATTCTGCTACTTTAATGATCTCAGACTATATTATTCTCTATTATTTTCTCTATTTTTGCACTTTGTTTAATTATCTTGATCATTTATTATTGTAAGCCACTTATTTCTTTTTTCTTATTGATATGCTACTCGTTCCAAAATTATTCTTACATGGGGTTCTTTGTCTCGCTGGTAAAATAAATATTATTATTATTAAAATTTAAACACTTGATTATAGCTACACTGTGGATCCTTATACAATTCTCCATTTTCAGTGCTTGTAAAATTTCATTGAGAAAACTATTTATCTCGTTGATCAGGAGATTGTTTGCAGCGAAACTAATTGAAAAACATCATCGATTATTGTTAACATGTCTATCTTTCTTGCATTCCATAAACCAGCTCACGCCATAAACGCACGAAGACCCGCAGCCTAGTCACATCCGATCCGAATCTACGATATAGTTTTTACTTTCTATCTTTTTTTTTTGCGCGCAAATTACAAAGTTCCGGCAAGTCAATTAAGCTCAATTAAAAGTCGATCCCAGGTAACAAAGTATTTGCAAACACAGAGCCTCCACCATGTTGGGTGCACCGTGCAAGAAATATTGTAAGAACGCTTCGAAATTATCCACGCTAATCACCGCGTCTCGAAAGAAATTTCTCTCCCTGTTAATTGGCTACACTCGTCAGTTGTAGCCGGTAACACGGGTCGTGCCTACCACGGTTTTCCGGGAACGGTGATCCTTCGTCTCGTGTTTTTTTCGTTTCACGTACTTACAAGACAGAGAGATTCCACGGAAACGTGGCTTTCTCGGCTAAAATCCACATTCGTGTTATACGTTGCTATTGTGTAATGGTCCTTGAATCAACATCCACCGGCTGTTGGTCGACGGTCTCCCACGCCCTGCTACCAAACGGCACGAGTCTTCGCATGATTCCCAGGATTTAACACGCTCGTGTCGAAGCAATTTGTTCGCGATTTTTCCCCTTGGCCGTTCGATCCCATTGGGAATCGGATCTTCACCGGCGATGCTCGTTTCTTCATCCAAGTATCCTGTCTGTTTCGCGTCTGTCTTGCATGCCTCGCAGAGTTAATTCCTTTGTTAGCAATTCCAATCTCCGACGCGTTAATTAGCTCATATTTTGCTTCGTGAAGCACTCCGATACTCTCATTACGAGTTCCCTTACGTCTTCTAATTTCAATTGTCTATGGTACGCTTAATATTTCACTCTGTCGTAGATCATTATGCAGAATAAATTATCTATAGTCCATTCGACGGTCGTTTTGTACGGAGAAGTGTTGTCAATATTTTTTCTATTCGAATTGTATTTATTTATGCAGTTCTGTTAAATAATATATCCGCGTACCTATTAATTCAAAATTCTGAGGTCGCTTCTCGGTCCTCCTTTAAGCATACTAGCGCTAATATTAAATATAGGGAGACAAAATGACTTCTTTAAATAAAAATAACTCCAATTGCAAGGACACAGTGTCCAAAAAACGATTTTTTAACGATTGTTGGGCGAGACAGATTGTTCCCAGCGATCCCGTGAAGCTTACCCATGGGCTTCCTATGATTAATACAACATTGATGCGCACTTTATGGTCTTTACGATGTTCCACCAGCGACTTCCCACAAAAAGAGGGTAGAATTTCCGAACGTGTCTCAAGAAAACGATTTTTCATACCGTTAGTAGGAACTTTCCACACGATTTATCAAGCTGCGGACGCTGAAATCTCATAAATTCAATTTCGAATTCAGGATCGTAAATTCAAGGCGGCTTGATTGAATTCGCGCGGGCCCAACAATTCGCTATGCAAGAATACGCTCGCGTGGAATCCTGTGTAATGACGAGCGAGACGCGGCTGGAACACAGGCGAAAGAAAATCCCGCAAACGGTTTCGAGCCGCTTCATCTTGTTTTTCCGGTAATGATCATGCGCGACGCGACATCAATCATCGTGGCCACTCGTGCATCTCGTTCCTCCGTGCCTGAAGGATCTAACGAGTGGTCGCTCGATGATTTTGGGTCGTTCGTTCTCCTGCTCCTCCTCCTCCGCCTCGTTCGCCTCCTTCGCCGCCGCCACGATGCAGTCCCGTAAAACAACGTTCCCTTCGTTTCTTTTTCTTCCTCGTTACCCGAAGCGTTACCGCACGCACGGCTAACCTTTGAATTTTCCTATCGACGATCGCGCCTGTAATTACATTGATAGAGAAGCGCGTCACGCCGTTTGATCGCGGCCGTGTACGCGCTGGCGCGTCCAACCGTGTAAACGCACACTGTTCCGCGTATGTTACGGAAAGTGTTTACACGCTGAACGGAGAACTTGAATGTACGAGAGAGAGTTCTAAGCAGGCTGTTAATTGGAAACTTCATTTTTTTTCCATTTCTCTTCATTCAACTGAAGATATTTTATTTTACCTCATGCATGGATTATTCATGATAAAATACTTGATTCGCTAGCAAGAAATACGATTTTAAGAATAAAACATTCCATTCGTTCTAGCAAATTTTTAAGATAATATTTTAGATTGTATTTTATTTGAAAAATGTTAAAAATATTTGTGCAATTGTTTCATACATTTGCAGTATTTATCTAGAGTAAGATCAATATATTTATTTGTACGTATAATTTTGTTGAAAATCATTGTAGCAACTCAGGGTTAAGTATATTTATTTCTCAAGTTCAAGCAAAGATTCAATTTAATTTTTAATTTAGCGTTATGTACAGCTAGACGAACAAAGATACAACAAATAACAGAAATTCAGATACTTTTATTTCTTAGAAAATAGTGATATCTTTAGATCTATCTGGATCTATCTTCAGATTCGGAGATACAGGGTTTCTTAAATTTCTGCCTCGTATAATTGTTCATATAATCTTTACAGCCATCTTATCGAAACTATTTGAACGTTTATATAGTGTACTTGTTGAGAAACGAATATGTTACTATTTATAAAATTCAATTTTCTACAATGTACTCTATTATCCCTTTATATTAATACTTTCAATATTTCAGCAGTTATAATTAACTGCCTCTCGTTATAACATTTCAAACAGTTTATTTAGTTCATTATGGAAGACGACATTTCAAACAAATGTAATTCAATTTCTCCTACAGCATCGTTTTCATCAACTCTGCTGAAAATTCCTTGCAAATACGTGTAAATTTTTAAAGCCGCTCTTCCCGTTCCCAACTGTTAAGTGTCGAAGAATCCTGCTACAGTTTACTCGAAAATCTGCAAAACATTTTTCAATTTGCTCCGCGTTTCGACAAACGTAGCAGAAGTTAGCACCACCCTGCGAACCGATGTTCCTGGTATTATCGTTTCACGGATTGGATAAGGGATCCGGGGCTTATGGGCTGAACTTCAGGAAGTCCTAGCCCACTTCGATCATCGGTCGGTGTACTTATCAATTAGAGTTATTCTGGTTAGCCGAGAAAGCGTGACTTATCAATTAGCATAGTCGTAATCTAATCTCTCCGTGTGCCCCATTGGTCGATTTTTTAAAATGGCGCCGCGTATTTCGCATATCAGCGAACCTCCATACTTCTCATTTCGGTACTTCATATTGTACGAAAATCCTCGGAATCTTTATCGTTAAATATGAAATTTTTTGTACATTGTCTTTTCACAAATGTAGAATTGTTTAGTTATTGTTGAATAAATTGTATCTTTATTTTTAGGGAAATATACTTTGACCATATTGACAATTTTACTTTGTTTTTAAAGTATTAATTCTTTTAAATATATTTTGCAATTAACATTAGTTCCTCATTTGTTAAGAGTTAAATTTTGTTCCTACTCGCAGTTCGTTCTCTTTTTTTTTATTTCATTACAATTATATTCTTAATTTTTCGTTTATAAATTTCTGTATCATTTGGTCTCTAAACTTCCTGCGTAATTCTTACATACACGTACTTTTAATATTATTATTCTATATTTTGAAAGATGAAACTGTAATATAGATTTATTTAATCTTGAAACTGTTAAGAAGTTACCAAAAAATGTCCACAGAATTCGTAGTGTTACATATTTTAAAGAGGAAAGTGGAGATCTATTGTATTTTATTCAACAGCTATGAACAACATATTAATTTGGAATAAATACAGTTCGAATAGGAAACGTAACCGACCTAAGCCCAAAAATCTCCTGCAGAATTGTTTAAGAAGTAAGTCTGATCAATTTTAAACTAATGGTAAAACGTATATGTCGAGCTAGCTACAGTTTCTACAGGATGAAAATTCACGTTAAAAGTAACAGTCGTAGAATGCCGCACACGTGGCCACGAGTTTCACCCTCCTCTTGGATTCGCCGTTGTCCGTTTTCGGTGTAGGGTACTTTTGTACCATTATCGATTGCCAGGTGTGTCTCAGATAGGTCCCGGAGCGTGACAGAACGCGTCGCAGAAGGGTGCTGGTCTCTTTGTGGGGTGAATAGTATGCCGAGGTGGTCTGCGAGTGCAACTGCATGCCAACGGTGAAACGTTGCTCCGTTCCGATGCGTTTATGCGACACGAATCTTCGGAGAAAGTGTCGAATGCAACGCGCCGATAAATTCTCGGCAAAAAGGACGAAACGAAAATTCCCTGAATTCGAAAGAATATCTGTTATCGCGCGTATGCATTGCAGACGTGCCGATAACATGCTATCTCAAAATATTGGTTCGATCAACGCCAAAGCTGACGCATTTTGCGACAACGGTAGGGACGAATGCTTGAACTTGCAGTATCAAGGTCTGAATCGTATCATTGTCATTTTTCAATTTTAATCTCGAACCTGGTCATTCGAAAATTGTATATGCGCATATTTTAGAGTAAGAATATTTTTTACATAAACGGTAAGGCCTTAGTTGTTCGAACTTAAATTCTGTTTTGTATGGGTAATATTCCTTTTTCATTTGTTTACTCCAAGAATTAAAAAATCGTCATTGATTTTCTCGTGATAAAGTAAAACATCTTTCTGAATGACATAATACGTGGTTTAGTCTAAATTAATTTATATGCAAAAATATTTACTATAAAAATCAATAAGGATATAATCTGTCATCCTATTTACATGTAGGTTTTATTATTCGAATTCAGGTTCTTACGGTTGACATAACCGCTTACTTTACTCGGATAGAGGGTTAAAGGCAGGTTCAATGTGATAAAAATGAACTAATACACGAATAATCGTGAACTAATAGATTGAAAAGTCAAACCGCAATCGAATATTCCGAGCAACAACATGCGTGGACGATGTAAATATTTTCGATCGAGAAAATGGGTAGCAATCAGTGTTTCGTAACGTTCGACCACGTGTAACGTGCTCTACTTTTCCACGGGTATTACGACCGGTCGGTTCGGTATAATTACGACCTGTTAGTACCGGTGATTCGAGTCAAAGGACGCAATCACGTCGGAGCACTGCCGAAAATTGATGCTTTTCACGCTAGCGGAGTCGCACACTGGCGTACTCGACCGAAAGAAAGGATGCTTGCCTCAAACCGGACGTGTTCCCTTACTCCTGTGCAGAACGTGCACAAGGTACCACGAAGATCGATCGGCGAACTTCGCGGAATTCTATGCCGGTTTTCGCGAGGTGTCGCAATCAAGAACGTTAATCGCGAACATATATTCGGCGCGAGGTAAATATCCTTTTCGACTACGGAGGAGGAAGTCGGTTGAAGGATGTAATTGTCTGTCGTAATTCTCGCGGAGGAAGTTACCGGATTCCTTGCGCAAGGATTCTTCGAGTTCCTCGGGGAACTTTGAGCAGCGCATTTTTTCAACGACAGCCGCAGGATGCGGGCTTACGCTATTTTCATGCGTACGTATTCCAACGAATACCTGTCCGTTCGCGGTTCATCCGAGATTCCTGCGGTGCATTTATTTCGCTCCGTTTCTGTTTTATCATCGGATCTCTGCGTCGACGTTGAACATTATTCCAACGTAAGAAAATTCTATTCGACTGTTCTTGCAAGTCGATTCTTCCAATAATGTTTTATTCGAGTAAATCTATTCTGATGATAATTTTTATCGCGATGACATTTCAAATGTATTAACCCAATGGAATTTTATAGAAATAAATTCGTATTCGAATAAATTTGTAAATGAGAATATTCATATCAATCGTATGTATTTTACGGCTTTGCTCTTTAACAATAGTTACTTATTTGAAGCTTGTGATTGATTAATAGACAATTTTGAAGACATGTAAAGAACGAGAGTGTTTATCTTGTTTAGTTATTTTTCAGTCGTACACACAGATTATTTCATGATTGGATCGCAAATATTTGCATTTCTGACCAAAAATGGTAGGTGTAAAATATGAAACAATAAGACGATTAAAAAATTTCGAAAAGTTAAATGTCTACATTGTTCTTAATCATATTTAAAATATTTAAGTATGTTGGAAATTCCTATACGATTATCGTTTTCTTTTTTTTAAGAACGTTGAAGACAATCTGTATTTTGCATAAAGATGCGCTGTCTAATCTTGACATAGAAATTTCCGGATCGACCCCATCTATCTTATGAAACTTGCTCATTAGGCGAAAAGGAAACACGCGCGATATCAGATGAGTGATTTTAAAGTGCCGCTCCCGAGGGCAATGAAAGAAAAACAATAGAAGTGCCGTGGATAACGCGGGGGTAACGTTACACCAGACTCGGTTGCGAAACTTTCCATCGTCACTGGACACCGGGTGAAATAATATAATAAGAGGAGAAATACGTGCCAGGAGTAATTATCCGCGTCATCAATTTCGCGGTTGATTTTTTCGCGTCCGTTGATTTATAAGTTGCTGCGAGGGCCGGTAATAACCGACCGACGCGACGCGACGCGACGCGTCCGATAGAACCGCAGCAGCAGCAGCAGGCCGAGGCCGGGTGAAATCAGTATTTAGAGCTCGTTAATCGCGCGGCCCAGAAGACCGTGGGCCCGACCATTTTTCCTGCCCTTTTTGCAGCCATTATTTTGATAATTTGTCCGGGCCTCGTTATTCCTACTGGTTCTACGGGGGCCCGCGTATATGGTCATCGACGAATTATTGCGGCAACCGACCGATTGTCCTGACCGCGCCGGTGACTGCTGCACTCTCGATCGGTGCAACAGACGATGCTGCGCAAAAACGAAGCCGACCGCCATCGCCGGTGAATACCTCTGCGTTCTGGTAACGGCAGGTGCGAGATACGAAGCCAGCGGACGACGTTTTCACCGTGACTCGTCCCATCCGGATAACCGGCGTGTTTCTCGATATCCGATGCAACGACGCGCCAACGATGCAACACCGCAGAGGTGTACCGGACCGAAATACCACGCATTTCGATTCACGTCGGCGCAACCTCGTTGATCGATCGAGGCATAATCATGCGTCAGTTCGGTTTCGTTATCTGCTGCTGCTGCTTTTACATGCGCCGTTCTCAAGGTGAAAAAATGTAACCGGCGACAGGTTACTTTCGAACCGTTTTCGCACTTGCTGGCGCATTGTGTAATTTATCGTTTCGGATGTTTTTCGGGACTCGTTATGTACGATGTTTATTTTGTTTACGTTCAATTTCGTACGCTATTCGGAAATAAAAGCACGGAAGGTCCTCGGATGGCGTCCATTTTGGTCTCACGTTTTAGATCGGTTTAAGACAATACGTTTTAAAATACTTTCACATTTCTAAGGAAATACACCTTTTAAAACTTATATAAAAGTTCTTCGCAATACATTATTGCTAATAAGAAATATTTTGAGCACAACTGTGGTTAATTTATAAGCTCTCTTTATACCGAAATATCACTATGAATAAATCGATAACTTCGTAGTACATTATTATTAATAGTAAATATTTTGATAAGCTGTACAAACTGTTCTTAATTTATAGCTATTTCTTTTAAAGAAAAATACGTCTTTTTAACACAAATATTAAAATTAGACGTCACAGTTTATTATTATTATAAACAAATACTTTGACTAGCTGACTTGGTTTTTGCAGAGTATAGTGGTCACAGTCATTTTAATAATTTACTACAAGAAAGATAGTCTTTATTTTATTTACAGCATTTATAAATATATAAAGCATAAAAAGATGAACAAACCACGTTGTTCTCCAATGCCAGACGTTTTGCAATACTTTATTGTGCGATTTAGTTTATTTTAGAATGAAGGATACGCCAGTTTTCATTGGAAAGTAAATTGTTCTTTACGATGTTTTTTTGAATGCTTCGAACTTGAAAATATTGCCTTCTTGTAAAGGTGCATCGGGGTATGATATCGTCGATTCTTAATCGACGCGCTATCAACAGGATATTTGATAATGCAATCGGAGAAGTAGTTGCAACTCGTGCCATAACTTTTGCTTTGTCACGTAGCTGAAGTGGTTTCAGAATACGATTACTTGTACGTACTTCAGCATTCGCGATACCCTGACTGCTGCATAATTCTATCCCATAGCTGACAATATTATGAAAAAATATATTCTCGTAAAGTTAGCATCTAAGCAGAAGATTTTTCATTCTGAATATAACAAAGAGCTCTTAGAAGCGATTACATTTATTGTCAAATAGCGTATTTTATACGTTTTAAACCGTTTGTTGGTTTCTGAAGAGAATGTTGGCATTTATGCAAAATAATAATTCTTTAACCTAACTTGCAGTGATGGACGTTTATTTTGTTCGTTAATAAATTTAATTCCTCCAAATTGAAGTTAATAATACTTAACCTTTTAGTATTTCTTACATGTAGTAGTTTATTTCACAATCTGAGGTAAAACTTTAATTACATTAAATTGCGTAATGGAAGTGAAATGGTTTCCTTTTTATTTGAATAATCGTTTTATTAATGCAGATATGCGACGTTTCCTAATACATACAATGACTCGCATTAATATTCGGATACTTTTTAGAATAAAATAATCTTTTAAAAATTGTTTTGAGATGTTAGCGAGGTTCACTAAACAATGGCTAAAAAATTGTTTTCACGAAATGAAAGTCGTCCGGATATTAATGTGAGTCACTGTACGTATTTTTGCCATCGCAGAAAAAGTTGGAATTTTTCGAAAAGCTCGCAAATAAATCCACCGAACGATCATTTTCTCATTGATAAGATAAGAAATCCGATACTTCATGTTACACACGATCTAATACTTCAAATTCTTTTTATATTTTCAATGAAAAAAATGTTATTGTTTCCTGTTTCCAACGATCACACTGTACATTGTTATCTTCTTCTCCGTAGGGACAAGCAAAGTGACAGAAGGCGTTAAAAATATACATTCCAGGTGCTAAAAATATTGCAACTTCTCGTCGAATCGGTCACTTTCGCCCGAAATATGTGTCCGACGACAACTTTCGGGGACCGTGCGATCGGAACCGCCCCTGGTAAATGAAATCCCCGCTCGTCCCGCGTTAATGAACCGCTCGCGCGTTCATTCACGTTCGTCAACCCGGCGCGGACCGGCCAAAGAGAAATTCACGGGATAACTGGTGGCGCGTCTCGGTCCTTGCTCTTTCTCTTATGTCAGTGCGATCGCTGGCTGTCTTCATTCGCATACGGACATTTCTATCGCGTGGCTCTCTCGGCGGTCACGAAAGAATCGTCCGCGCTTAATCGCGCGTCGGTATTTGGGGTCAACGAGACCGAGCCGCGCCGATAGAGAAAACGAGAAGAGAATGGGAAAGAGGAGGGGGAGCGGGGTTCAGATGTCGCGCGCCATCGCGAAACCCCGTCCACACGTGTATGGGCGATTGATCCTTGAACCGTCTCCCACAGTCCTGGGCCGATAGTAACAATTTGATTTCGGTCTATGATTACGCAACACCTGGTACTATTATAAAGGTTTCCTGCCAAAATGTTATCTAGTTATTTGAAATTATTTTTGTAGATGTGCGGAAAGGCGCATGTCGCAATTTTGAAAAACTTTCTGCATTATGAAAGCTGTAGAATATAAGATTTTCTATTTATCAGAAAACGAAGGTTTAAAAACATTTAAAAAACGTAGAAATATTGTTAATACGAAGCGTTACGAATCGACTTTAAGCGAGAATAACTCGGAGTTGCAATCATCTGATATGCCGCGTTCTTTTTTGTAACCACTGTATTTTCGATTCGTAACAAGTGGTGTTTTGGTAAAGATTGATAATAACAGATATAACAGTAGTTGAAGGTGTTGCATAATGTTGGAGAAACGGTTTTGCATAATAGTTTATATTTTACAGTTAATTCTATCATCTTTCTGTCACGAGAGACGCCTCGTGCCGTGCTTCACACAGCGTACAAAATTTGCAATGATAGCCGTAATAGAATTAAAATTATTTACGTTTTCGTATCCGACACCTTTCTCTCGCGATTTCGTCCTTTTTCTGGCCCCTCGGTGACCGAGACGATCTCCTCGCACCCTCTCAACGATAATAATTATCCGCTCGAGTCAAAGTCACGAAGCCTCTTCCTGGCGCTGGCGATCGAGTGTCAAGAATTATTTGCCATCGATTACCCATCCCCGTTCTCGCCACTGCTCACCCGCTCCTTTCGATTAATCACAACCGGGTTTATCTTTTATTTCTCCGCCAGAACCCGAAGTTGTTTCGCCTCGAGTGCCTTTCTCGTCTCGAACTGCTATCTGCGATTTCGACAATTTCATAATTGTTTTGTCCGTGTTCTTGGACAGCCAAAGTCGCGAATAACTTATTCTCAAAAACTACAATAATTTCATCTATAATCCATCGCCTGCCCAACTCAAATGAAATTTATTGAATTCGATTGAAATTATGAATCGAAAGAAAGTTATCGAGCTTCTCTTGGACACAGTTCAGACATTTAGAAGGTTATTAATATTGCGGAAGTTGTGTATGCCCCGTGTATGTGCGATGCATATGTAATCGACACCTGTTTTGTATGCTCAATATTTTGTGATTTATTAGTTTGTCGCATGTAATGCACTAATAAATCTCGTGTGAAATTTCAATATTAAAAAGAAAGTCGTACTACATGTCTCGGATCCGATTCAATTTCTTGGAAATCTCATTATTCTGTCTTCGACTTACCAATTTTCACAACGAACGCGTAAAACCTATCGATAATTCGTTGTCACCCAGTATACTCGGGATGTTCTCCCTCGTATTGTCTAGCCGTTGTCAGTGTACGAGCACAGATACTTTGCCGCTTGTATGCCGGTACGTTATGTTATGCGTACTTATTCATAACGTGCGCCGTCTCGAACCGGGCATCGACTTTATTATCATGAAGCAAGAACACCGAGGGGATACTAAGTATAATGGCCGCCGTGGTGCCTTATAGCGCAAGGCCTACAGGAACCTAGGAGCGCAAGAAGAGGAGCCCTTTTCCTAGCTCGAGATATTCGCGTCTTGTTCGAGGCTCCTCCCCATTCACGGCTAACGACGCAAATGATGATGATTCGCCATTCTCAGCCGATCTCCTCCGAGAAGAGTTCCGCCGCGCGCCGGTCGTGGTCGGTAAATTGCACCGCGAACCGCGCGGATCCTTTTTTCATCGACGCGGATTTATTGGCGCGTTCGGCGCGCGATACGACTTCTTTCAAATTTTCCAGCTGCTTTGATCCGCGCACGCGAGCTTTTGATTAATGACGTGTTACGCGACCGGCTTTATCGGCAAGCCAAAATATGTCGATGGGAACAAATGGGAAATGGAGATCGCGACGTCGATTGATTCCCGACCAGGGATTCGATGAAAGCCAACCGTAACGAGCATCGACACGCTGATTCCTGGTTTGTGTTATCGATAATATCAGGCAAATGTTCCTATTCGTGGCTACGGCACCCACCTGTTGATTTCTACGTGGCATTAGAAAGTGCGGTTGAACATCCGAGGTAGGAGTGTTTTAATTGTTAATTTGCTTGTCAATGGCTCGTTGCTGCAATCGGCCGGTTCTTGATTAACACTTTGCACTCGAAGCCATCTTGCCTCTAAATCCAGAACAGTTTTCCTGATTTACGGTGTTACTTATTGATACTTTAAACTAGATGGTTTATTAGCAAATACAGAGCTGTTACATGTACATGCATTCGATATTCTATATCTATATTCTTATGCAACATCATTTAAGAAAATTGTAAATTATTTACAGTCCCTTTATATCGGGATTACATGAAAAGGAATTGATACAGAGAGGAAAAAAGTACTTATCTTTGAGAAGCTTTGTTCTAGCTTAATACGTACGTTTTCATAATCTGGACATTGCCATATGAAATGGATAAGTTATTAGAATTTTGCTCTGCAGTTGTATAAATGCAATTTCATAAATGAGATTGAGTTTTGTGACTCATATAATGGTCACACTTCTTCAGGTATGAATAAACATGACATTGCATAAGCTATTTTAAAACGATGCTGTCAAGAAAAACATCTTTTAATCATTTCTATTTAACACTATTTTTACCAGATAGATTAAAGGAAAGATTAAAAGAAAAAATGGCAACACTTCGGTCTTAACGCTAGTCGAAAATGGCTAAGTAGTTAATGAAACTACTGCTACTCGAAATAAAATTCTTTCTTCATTTTTATTTGAAAACTATCAGTTTGCGTGTAAGAATATTTAGTAGATAAAAATCGTATAAACAATCTCTTTATAAAATGTAATTCTGCCAGCTTGTAAATAATCGCAAAAGAAACGAAACTTCTCGCAAGAGTTACAGTATCGCCAGCGTACGGGTGTTGAATTTATGGCCGACAATTTTCGAACATGATAAGTAGAAAGCATTATCACTTCAGCGAATTGCGCCGTGATCGTCTGTGAGAAAGGCCAAGACAATTGATGGACTAAATCCACTGAAAATAAATAATTTGACGTGTTCACGACTGCGGACACGGAGGATGCAAAATTGCCGCGCTCTATTTTAATTATGGTTCATAAATCAACCCGCTCGCTCGCCGCTCTGTATCTTCATCGGAAATTAGCCTCGCAGTGGATTATTTAACCGCCTCGGGACACGAACTTTCTCCGTGGCAACAAGACACATTTCAGAGCAAATCTATTGTTAGAAACCCGTGGAATGGTTTACAACATCGAGCGCACTATTTGATACACGGATTTCATTGTTCTGGAAACAAGAACGTAGAACTTTCATTTTTCACTGTTTGAACAATTCCGCTTTCTATCGTTTCCGAACAGGAAGGATAACTATTTGAAATCTGATTTCAAAGTGAACTTTAGGATTCTTAATTCAGGTGAGAATCGTTTAAAATAAAATAGAAGCTAGAATAACTAGACGAAATTAAAGGAAGCTATATTACTTTGCTTTAAAAAATAGCTTTATTCTTTAGCTATCGCTAGTGCGTGATCACCGGACTAGATTTAATTATACAAACTTCCATTTTTACTAATTGTAAAAATGTAATTTTCAGACTGACTAACTTTTCTAAACATTTATATAAATCTAAAAAGAAACAGAAATATTTTAATTTTCTATTAGGAGAACTCTAAATTGAATTTCCTCCAGCGCAGGTTTTTTGGAAATATATGATAAGACAAGTGGTTAAAATATTGCATTTTCGGCCGAAAAGTTCGAGTCATAAAATAAAAGTATGAAGTCCAGCCGGAGCAACTTTCCATTTTGGTACGTCGAACTCGAGTCAGATAATACCGAAGATTGAGAGGCACTGGCAAGCGTCGGTATTTAATAGGTAGGGCGGTATGGGGGCTGTTACGCAGCCAGGCTCCCCCAGTTTCCGGTGTCGGTGATGCACTCTAGCTCCATGCTGCGGTTCCTTTCTGGCCTCCACGCACACGCACTCGTTCGAATCACACGACGCGAGGCCTCTCGTCCGTCTCTCTGTTTGCTCTCCTCCATGTAGCCGAAAGGGAACGTCCTTTCCTGTTGTTCGAGAGAAACGTGACGAAGATAAGCGGTGACGATATTTGACAATAGTGGTATTACGAATGTACCCACATGTCGTCTTTTGTATTTGCTTCATCGACTTCCCGAGAAACTCCCCCGGATGTGGGAGAGATCTGACGCAGCGACACCGACACGACGCCGCGCTCTCGTCTTTGCAAAATCAAACAGATCTTCGAAATACGGGCCCTCGTCGACGTTTACTCGCGTTATCTGGCCTGGGTTAGCTTCCCGGAACAATCCGTGCCTTAACAAATTACCGGTTCTACTAAATTTGTCATCTATTCTTCTCAATATTGCTGGTTATAAGTTATTTTATACACATTTGTTGTGTCGTATCGTTCGCCTCGTTGACGACTTAGATTTACGACCGTTAACGAAGAAAGGGTGTAAGTCTAACTCCGGAGAATCCGTTTATTTACACTTTGTACAGAAGTTATCTCGATATAATTGCCGTCGCGTTATATAATAGTGGAATGATTCCTTGATATTGCTACCTCGGTGCAAGATCAATTCTAACTTGAGTCACTTGTTGCTAAAACGATCCTAACTTGCTGCCTTCGATGTACAAACGATTCTAATAATTTCATGTTGTGCTAGCCTTTAGGAAAACTCGGTTGCAGAAGGAATTTGGTGGAAGTGGAAAAATGTTTAAGGTAGGGATGGGAAGGAACTCTGTGGTAGGGGATGTTTTAGCAACGTTTGACAGGGATTTCCTCCAGGTCTGAGTTTACCGTAAAAATAGCCGTCCGCGGAACGCTCGCGAGTCTGGCTTGGGCCTTCAGGCCTCTGTCCGCGGAGCCCTTTGGAAATCCCCGAGGTTTATGATGCCAGCGTTCGCTATTGAGACCGAGAACAAGAGATTGTAAACCGATTACCATGCGTCGCGCGAAATATTAAAATTACTTGATGGTTCGGTTCCTCAAAAATAGCTTTTTACCATTACTAGCATCATAAACTGTAAATTGGCCTTCCTTGTTTGAATGCCGTTCTTGGGGCCCGATGTCCAGGACGGAACAACATTTATTTCGTTATATGCAGACTGCGGATTTGACGCATTTGTGACAGAGATTTGTAGATTAAATATAAAACAGTAATAACATTGAAACAGTTTTAAAATAGTGCTGCAACAGTTTCAACTTATTAGAATGATTCAAGAACGAAATCAATGTATATGTAATTTTTCTGTCTTGTAATCAGTGCAGACAATTTATATTCTGCATAAAAGCCGGTTGTTTGATTAGAAATGTTATAGGATAAGGAAAATATGGTTAGATACTAGTTTAATAATTGAAATATGCAAGGTTCATTGCATTGTGTTAATTTTCCCGTAGGAACACATTTTTCCTAGGAAAAATCACACAACTTTCACGCTCGATTAGACTAATAATTCTTTGTATGAAATAAAAGTTTTCTGTATTTAGTGCAAGCAACAGGAACCACTTTAGAATTACAATATCGATAAAGTAATATCATATAAGAAGTAAAACAAGTTCAGCAAACTTCAAATATAATATATAGAATTCCATTAAAAATAAAGCGCTTCGGTGAATCTGTTTCTTAACGAAATTAGAAAAAAAATAGCAGCACAAATGAACGTTGCAATTAGAGCAGACGTATTAAAGACGCAAAGATTGCTCGAAAGTTCTGGGCAACGATCGAGCAGAAGGACGCGTGGAAAAATACGTGAACCCGAATCGAGTGTGGGAGGGACAGGAATCGTGGAGCACGGGGAACCTGGCCTCTGGAGGGTGGCTACAATAAGAGGATCCTGCAGGCGAAGGATAGTAGCGCGATCTTGAAGAGATAAGGTTCGCGAAGATGAAACCGGATAACCCACCTTTCTTTTTACGAACACCTCGCCGAGAGAGAGAGCGAGCGAATTTCAGCCGAGGGTGCACCTATTGTACTGCAGGGCATATCCTGGTTGAGATACATTGCCTGACACACTGTTTCCCTGCGATAAGGTTAACAGTTTTGCGACGGTGTTCGTCCGAAAAATATCGTTCAATGAACGTTTCCTTTGCTTGCATTTTGAACTGCTGCGGTCTTCTCAGTGATTATTTATGCCAGCAAATACATGAGGAGTTTCAAAGAAATAACATTTCGTCTAACAGACGAAGAAATTGAGAAACTTTTTTAATTTTTTGATTTTTTTTTTATCATTCATACTGATTCCATTCTTTAATAACAAGTTTTTAGTTATTGTCTAGTAAACAAAAATTCAAACTATTTGACTCAATTTTAAAGAGATTATTCTTAAACTGAAATTGAAATTACTTGGTTGAATTTAAAAAAATTATTTTTGAGATGAACAGTTCTAACATTACAAAACTAGTCGATCGATCGCATTTTTGTTCCCTTTCTTTCACAGTTCCTGATGTTATACATACAAATGTTTCTGTATTAGATTGTACTGTTTCATTCAAGCATATATTAGACAAGTATTGATATCGATAGTTCTCTCGTTAATATTCAATAGTATTCGGTTTCTTTTACCAGCGACTTCTTAGGTTTATTAAAAATAAAACGCAATAATATTCAGCTTCACTGCACTTTTTTCATTTGACCAATTTTTATACATCGTTCTCCAATAAAAGTGCATGTAATCTACTTCAATAATTTAATGTACTCGTCACCAACTTCATTTTTATTTCATTTAAAGAAAACCCATTTAATCGTAGCTATACCAAAATCGATTCTGTCTTAAATAATCATACAAACTTGAAAATGACGTATGTACCTAGCTAAATTAAATAATTCTGTGTGTTGTTCAATGTATCAAACTGATCAGATTCCAAAGAATTTGCAGAAGCACTCAGGAAGTCGCGGGCAACTGTAAAAAGAGACAGCGTGTTATCAAAATGAGTGAAAGACTGCAATCTTCTGTAATAAATTTACAAAGTTAAGTGAAGCAGGGTGGACAAGAAGCACCACGTAGCAGCAGATTCTCGCTCGGTGCTGCCCTAACGACGACAGGGTTGGACAAAAAGTCACCTGATTGATGATAAACGAATATACCTCGTTAGTTATTATAAATTAGTTAATAACCGTTAACTATTAATCAATTTACTTTTTGCCCAATTATTACAATAACTTATAATAGCTAACGAGTTACGATCGTTATTCATTAATCAGATTACTTTTTGTCAAATTCTGAACGATGCTAGATCGACGAGCAAACGTAACTCTAAAGAAAGCACCGCTTTCATTGGTAGTAGTAATACTTCTGTTCGCAGCAGAATCGTAGGCAGAGAGCTCGGTTTGCAATCAGGGGCGTATGATCTTCCTCTCTCAGTTTCCCGGTGTCATTTAATTACCATATCGCCGGATCTCGGCCGGTCCGCCGCTTAATAACGATTTCAGAAAGATGCTGGTTAGTTCCGCGGGGTATCTCAATCAGCAGAAGGTCAGCCATCGCAGCGCATCGCGTCGTCGTTCGCGCATTAGCTTGTTTCCGTTTACGAGTTGGATGTCGATCGGTCGCTGGAACGATTTGCCGCCGCGGCTGAGAGATCCCTCGGTAAATTTATGAATCGCTCCTCGCATCCGGGATCTCACGATACTCCGGTTAACGAAATTTATGCGGAATCTTGTTCGCTTATCGTCCGAACACGCGGCTTCTAATACCAGCCGATGGGGAACAAGCTCGCTGTTACTTTTGGAGCTGAGCAGAGCTGAGCAGAGCTGAGCCGAGCGGAGCCGAGCGGAGCGGTATCGTTCAGCGCACGTAATCTCGGGACACATAGTCGAACGCTGAGGTTACGCTTGCATAATAGCACGTCGCCGGTTCGTTACGAACGAAACGGCTGCAGCCATGTCATCCTCTCTGCGGTTCATGTCACCTCGGTACGTGGACGGAATTCCAAACAACTCGACGCTCGATCGGCCGCATCCAGCTCGTTGAATGTTCCGGTCGCTCCAAAACTCGATTCTCCATCAGCCCTCGCGGCACAAAGATGTTTTCCTTTAGCTCCACATCGCGGTCGCGATTTATCTATTTATCCGACTACGAGCTGTTTGATGCCATACACCGACAGCTTGGTTCGGCATCCGTCTCGCCTTTCGTTTTACGTAAACGGCTTTCGACGCGTAGCTGTGGCCTCCAATTCCTCGCTTATTAGGAGTACGAGATTAATGAGCGAACGCTGATGTAAAACTTCAGACCGATTCACGGAGACTTGAAATTAACACTAGACCTACCGAACCAAAATGATTGATTTATGTTTTTTGTCCTTGAGGTTACGTAAATGTTTCTGTGAGCAATGTTTAGATAAACATTTTTTTATTAAAGCATATAATTAGACTATATAGTCTTACGTATTCTCGTTAGAAATTTGTAGGTACCATTTAAAGATATCCTGATGTTTTCTTATGTGTATAATCAAATTATATGCTTGCAACTTCTGAAATAACATGTGCAGTTTCGATTACATGCGCTAGTTACACCTAATTTTAATTTGATATGTAAATTGCATCTAATTTTAAGCCAATGTGTTGATTTCAGCATGTTGTAATTCATGCAAGCGATGTTTATTTTGCATAAAAATCCGGAGTCTGATTATACAGTGTTGTAGAAAACATGTTCCACAAGCCTCATATAATCGAGATTTCTAAACAAACAGAAGTCGAGTTTGTCGACAGCGTGAAAAACAGGTTTAATTTCCTTGGGCTGAAAAGAATCATGCATAAACATCGTTCATCTTTCATTTCCAAATCATTCTCTGCTTTCAACATTAGGAGATAATTATCGCGTAACAGCCGCGTAAAGCGATTCAGCCGCGGCGATCTGAATTTTCCTCCTTTAATTTCAACGTTACCGCGCATCGAGTTTTAATCGTTTATTACAGTTACGTGACGAAACAAACGCGGTATATTCTTCTGGATCAATTCGTGATGAGTCTGCACGAAACTGCACCTGACTCTGCGGTGAACTTGCACGCCCGATCTCCGAATAACTGTACTTTCATTCTAAGGATCACCGGAGATGCTTTTTAATGCTTCGCCGATCCTCAATTGCCAATACTATTCTCGCATTCGACGTGTAAGTTACGGACGTTTATTAAACAGCTGACCCCTCGCTGGCCGGGTGATTTGTCTACACCTTTGCTTTTGCTCTACACTCCACTATGATCATTTAAAGACGAGAGAAATGATTGCGTATGAGTGGACTATCAGTCAAAATGAGTATTACGTAATTGGCTCTTCCTTGTTATTGTTAATTTACGTTCAGAAAAAACTATTCCTTTGCATTATATAATTAGGTATAATAGTCAGATTTACTTCAATAATATTAATCTTAAATTGTCCATATGTTGTGCTTTTTATTTCAATAATTAAAGGAACAATAACTACACGATTATATATTACTAGATCAATTAACAATCGTTACAAACAAATTTTTATTTTTATTAATTTATTAATATTTGTGTTTAGAATAATATTGATAATTTTAATATTGTTTTTGTTTAAAAAATCTATATTCATTTTGTCAAGAATAGTAATCAATAGTAGTCGATGAGTACCTAGGCGGGTGATCTTTTAGTTGATGAAGAAATCGTTTCTTTTATTCCAATTGTTATAAAATGAAGTATGAGGATCACTATTTGCATAAAAATCTACAATTTGTTGATTACTATCCTGCGAATTTTATGCATTTATGACGAAAGTAGATAATCGAAATCCAAATCAGCGAAAAGAGTTTCAGAATAATTAAAACTATTATTATTCGTCCGACTCCTACCTTATGGAATGGATGGAACTTGATTTCGCGTAATGATCCTGAGTTCACTGATGATTACATGCGCTCACGGATTCTCCGGTGTACACCGAGTGGCCGCGAATTAACGAGCATGCGAATATTCCGGTGGCAGCGCAGTTCGAAGGCGATATTGCTCGAAGAAATCAGCGGTGCCTCTTTTTTGGTGTGCTCGTCGGTATTTGCATGTCCGGTCCCCGCTGTCATTAATCTTCTGACAGGACGGAAAATTACTCGGTACATAATTTTCAATTCTAACGAACGCCGACTGACGGGGCACGTGTATCCCTGGTAGCCGGAAAGGCGGTTCGATACAAATTAAATCGTACTCGTTAAGTGGGCGAGTATTTGCTTATTCGGTCATGATACGCAAGAAATTGATTTCGCCTTTTCATCTCTTCAGAGAGTGCAACTCGATCGTCGAATTACCGCCGACGTCGCCGTCGCAGCCCAATTACGGTCGATATTAAGTCAATGAACGAGTAATTCCGTGAGATTGGTAACTGTGAATCGCTTGCTACAATGTGGCCGCGGAGAAACAATCGAGCCGACCGTAATCAGTTTTTAACGTCGACGTCTTTTCCTAGTCGCTGCACTGCGATGACCTCCTTTCCTGGTGATTTGAATGCCAGCACGTACTATACTTTCCGTCTTCGTGACAACGGTGAAGCGGAGACAATTGCCACGTCCGATTCGTTCGCTTCTGTGGGCAAACGAAATGCATAAGATCCAATCAAACCCGTAGTATTTGAAACGTTTCATGTCGATTATTATTTTGCTCGAACGCGACTAATGCATATTATTGTGTAACAATGGCAAGAATGCATTTATTTAAACTTCGTTTGATTTTGATTTTAATATATTCTTCAATAAAGGGGTTTGTTTAAAAATTTCTGATAGAAACATTTTTATGATGAGATAAATTGTAAAGGAAAAGATTGAGAACTGATCATTTTGACTTTTTTGGTAGTTCGAGTACAAAAGAACGTTTATAGTGGTTTTGCAATATTTTTAGAATAATTTAATTTAATTTTTAGATTTAAAATTAATTTTTAGATTTAATTTAAAATTTAGAATAATTTAATTTTTAAAAGGCAATCCTTAGGATTACAACAAATATGCTTGTCTGAATTGAAGCTTTCGTAAAATGTATTTGTAAATTTCATTTACAGTAAACAAATAATAAATATTAAATTTTAAATAGTTTAATCGGTAATATAAATAAAAAGTAACTGAATTTTTCTGAACCTGCCACAGTTTTTATTATTAAATAATTGGTTTAATGGATACACTAGCAGCCTTGCAAGATTTCAAACACTATAATACTTGCTTGCGTTAATACTTAACCTGTCGAGCTTCAAAAGTAATTAACACGTATTCTTTCTAAAAATAACGAAACTTAATGTATTTAGATTTCTCACAATTTTTTATTATAATGTATGTTTCCTATGAAGTAATTCTTACAATTTCAGCGACTTTAATGAAAAAGAACCGGTAATTTTAACCGGCACCGTTTAGTGTTAAAAATTGGTGTATTCGACCGAGTTGTTGATAACATATTTCAGTTTGGCGTTTGATAAAGAAAAAGTTTCGAAAGGAAACGGCCGGTTCAGGAGTGTAATCGAGATAAGTCAATGTCGTCGACACAGTTAGTACATCGTTAGCCCCTCTACCGTAATAAGTGCAAGGTGGTGGTGTTTGGAGAAGGGCCCCGGCCATCGGCAGATGTTCCATTCACTCAGCCGCCCGCTACGTGGGCCCCTCGCAGGGCCATACAAAGTTACGGGTACATACGGCGTCGTCGCATGCAAAGGAATCATCGATACCATCGAACCGAGCAGCTGCGTTTTCCGTCAATCGTTCCTCAAGGAACCTTTATTTTCCTTTACCTGAGTCGCCGACAGTTTCCCAAATATTCTTCGCTCGCAGCGAGCAAAACTCATGCTCGTAGCTCCATTATATTTGGATTTTCGACTATGGGGCTCCGTTTCTTTCGCATGGTGTCTCATAATTTAATTTCCCTCAATTTAGAATAAATTTCTAAACATTTGTAAATATTGAAATCGATAATTGAGCAACCACTAAAAAATTGTTCAACAGTAACAGCTATTTTATTAATAATTCAACAGATTATTTGGGATAATATAATGCGACGTTTTCAATTATTATATTAAAATTTGTATAAAAATTATACAATCATTCAGAAGCTTATACAATGTGCCGGAGACAAAATTATTTTCTTAGATTTTGTTACGAATTTTTCCGTTGATATATTATAGTGAATGTGACTGGTTAGGATCAGCAAATTGCAAAAAAATTTAATGAAAATAGACTTGGTATTTAAACATTTTAACTTCTCAACTCTTACTTCATTTAATATGTTGCTTCAGTTTTGTGGAATTCTTTAATTTGTTGGGTCGATACTCGAAATATTAATCAAAAATAATTATTTATCATTATAAGTAAGATTTCTGGACGTGACATAAGATAATCGAATATTTGAAACTATGTTGGTTCAAATGAGTAATTAAAATCTAAATGATAATAATTCGTGGTAGAAAGAAAATCCTACCGATAGTATATCAAGTTCTCCAAAATTATATATTGCCATAAAGGCATAATGCATGAAGTTACTAATAACCAGCGTTTCTACATCGTGTTAAGATGACCATAAAAAATACACGCTTATCTTCAGCATGTATTATAAATGAAGTTAATGATACCGATACGAGAAACAGAACATTGAAGTCGAAGGCCAACGTGTTAATTATGTCCAATGTTGCATATACTGGTACATGCAACTCTAGAATATATTGACCTCGATTGCTTTCAATATTTCAGAGACATTATTTAATTAAGATTTACGAACCAGATAAATACTATTCCTGTATTCCCTGTTCAACATAGTCCACCTGTTATTCCGTCTACATGAAATTTATTTTTGAATAAAACTGCACTACTTTTCAACTCTACTGATCAATTTCGATCATTTATCAAAATAATTTATGCGAAATATCGTTGGGCAGGATCGCATATTTCGCATCATGCAATATGACTGGCATATGGTTAGAATATCTCTTTCTACGGATCTACGATGCTGATATTTATTGCTCCAATTAACAAAGTAGTTCGTGCTGGATAAAACAACTTCGCGTTTACTTTTGTAAATTACTGCAAGATATTTCTTGTATGATTAAAATAATAAAATAGAAATAAATATGTAGAAATGATGTATGAATATATAGTTCTTTTATTATAGTAAAAAATAGTGTAATAATACCGTGAAGTGCGAATGTACGTAGATATCGACGAAAATTAATTGTACCATTATTCTATGTCCTCGAAAAGGAATTTGTTTAGTTTATTCAAAGAATCTTTTTCTTTAGATTTTTATAAAAGAATTTATTAAAATGAAAATTTGCGTCAAGTACGAAATTTAATAGTTTAAATTCTTCATGATAATATTTGTATAGCATATTAATTGTATAATTCGTGAGGCTGCTGCAACAGGAAGCAATTAAAAATGATGTATTATTTCAATGTTAAACTTTGCAACTTTTATGAAACTTTTCAACCTATCGATTTCATAGAAAAACGTCCTAGAACAAAATGAAAAACAGTTTATTAAAATAAAAGTCTCAAACTTAAAAATAAGTCAATCACGTTTAATGCTATATGATGCTTTAGTATTCAAATACTTTAAACAAATACGTAATAACGTATCTGCCTACATATTGCAACAAACCCTACAATAGTCCAGTGGGTTATAAATATATCGTCGTAAGAAATAAGTTTTCATTGCAACTAAAATAATGAGGTCCAAATGTATAGCACCATCTCCATCGCAAATTTGTTCAAAAATGTCTTCAAAAAGGCTGCTATAAAAAAGAGTTAATTAAAACTTATACCCGATTGCTGCAAACTCTGTCACAGCGAGGCCGGCAAAAACTTTCCTTCGATAGCAAATAAAAAATCGTGGGACCGAAGTCAACGGGACCGTTTCTCGTGTAAATTGCCAGTGAAAAAGTTGGGCATCGTTGCGCAGGACCACACAGGCCAGCACTGGGCCTGCCCTCTAAAAACAATATGGACGACTAACGAACGTCCATAAATCGAGCAATAGGACTCCCTGGTACGAGCCACTTAGGTGAATATCCGTAATGCCCATTACAATACAATAGGGTCCCGGGCCCGCTGTCTCTTACTCCCTCCCTTTCTCATTGGCCGGTTCCTCTCGATTCCCGAAAAACAATGGCGATCGAGCGTCTCCGTTCCCAGTTCGAAGCCTGGCCCGCTCGAACGTGTGTCGTTCGATCGTTTGAGGCTCCGGAGCTGCCGAAACGAGGCCCGGGGGACCCTAAACCACCAACGAGAGGAGTCAAAACAAAAGCCAGATATACGACCTCGTGACTCGGCCCCGCATACCTGGCCCGTGAACCTTTTTCGAGTCCTCGGCAACCTTCCCAGGTTCCTCGTCCAGGGTCAACTTTCTGACTTTTTTAACGCGCGAATCGTGAACAATGACAATTGGATAATTCTGATTTACGACCGTCGCCGACTTTGTCCCGTTGCGTCAATATACCGTCCGGATACTCCGTTATTTGTATATACATATACTATATGCGAGTGTAATAGGATTACCTGGACAGCCGGCCAACTGTAATAGCTGTATTTCTTTCTGTGTAGTAGGTGTTTAGTATGTGGTCAAGGATCGGCGCGTTAATATTGTTATAATCTGATGCCGCGACGTTTATTAACTCTGCCAACTGGCGCCTCCGGATGTGCATACTGGCGCTGATGCCATTGCCGCAATTTATTTGAAAAATTTGTGTGCAGCCACAGTAAAATTTAGCGCTGGTGAAACAGCTGCGACTCTTGCTTCGAATTACGCAACCAATTTATAAATATATATAAATAGGAGCGACGACTTAGACATGTAACTAGGTTCGTTTGTACAGAGTTATAATATATAATATAATAATAATATGTATAATGTAATAAATGTATATATAATAGTAGAAGGGTAAATTATTTTGTCGATGATGCAACAAATTTATATCGGTTTCAGAAGTAATTCGTTTCAAAGTCTATGTATTTTATGAATTATAGGTTTTTAAACCGTTAGATTTCACGCTATTTTAACCGACATTATGTATTATATAATATACACAATACATTATACAATATTATACGATTTACCGAATTAATATTGCGATGGCTATAGCAAAAATTGAGAAGCGATTACATAGAAAACATAGAACACAGAAAATTTGTATCAAAAATTATTGAAAGTATTTGACAGTATTTTAGTTTTGATTGTTAAAATCGTAGTTTTTTTGTTTTAAATTAGTATTTGCAGTGCCAGTATACCAGGCATATTTTGACAGTTGCAGTTAGTCAGTGTACAGATTTGAGGAAATCGAGTTCCAAAGAACACGTGTTTGCAGAAATGTAGGGAACAAGTAATGTTCATATATCACTGTCATAATTTTCCCAGACAGCAATGAGATCTTCAATACTTGGGTAAGCCGATTACTTGAGGGATCAATTTCCATAATGATATATATCTCCTTCTATCTTTTGCAGCAATATCTTGCCACTTCTTTACTTAATTTTTCGTAGTCTGTCATATCGGTGGAAAAGCTTCTGAAATGAAATCATTAAAATGTATATAAATTGTCCGATTGCTCATGCGAATAAGTTGTCGTCATAATAAATCAATTACGTAGCAATGTTAACATTTAGTAGTTCCAAAATTTTCAGATTCTTTTGCCAACTGTCTTCAATCACGTTTAATGTTTAATCCATTACGTTCAATGTCAACAAATGTTGATCATTTTTATTCAAATTTTGTGACTTTACATCATATTAGTATAATAACTAAATATCAAATTTTTCATAAATGGCATAAATTAAGTACATAGTTCGTACCACGTGGAGACTTAACACTCAAAGATACATAATGTGGATTTTACACATGATTTATTAAATGTGACTGCTACTCGTTTACTCAACTTAAATCTTCTGTTATCATAAACTAGGAATAAAAGTAAACGAAGTTATTCACAAATAGAAATTCTTGCTTTCTCGCAAGAAAATAATTAAGGACGAAGAACTGTGAATTAAAGTAATTATAAAATAAATCGTATTGTGAGGAATTAATATATATACTTTATTATATATTATTTATATATAAATACTTTTATTTTCATGAAGAATGACAACTAGATACCTATAAAAAAAAATATCACCCCACAATTGAATAACAAAGATAGATAGTTGAACAGCAGCGGACAGAATACTAAATTATTTAATTCTGTCTTAAGTCTTAAAATGTCAATAGCTGTATTATATTTCAAGATGTGTCGATAAAATAAGAAATCGCAGACGAGCGAACGCTCGCAACGCGTTCGTAAGAACCACGTTCCCCGCGTCGTTCTTTTCGCGTGTATCGAGCGAGTCGTTTCGCCGTTCGTGATGAGATAGGACAAGCGGTCAACAATGCTGTAGGAAAAATAGAAAAAGGTAGTTCTCCGTGGTCTTTGGTCGGGGTAGCAGAGGCAGACGTCCGGACCAGTTAGGTATTGAGTGTCGAAGCCAGGTATCGAATGCCGGAGGAGAGATACCTGTGTGCGCGGAGTCGCGCAGCCGAGATTCCTCGTGCACGTCGAAAAGAGCCTGTCCTTTTTGAAGACTCGTATAACTTTTTCTGACAATCTGCACACAGTGCGGTCAGGATTTTTAATCGCGTGAAACGTGCGCTGGCTTACGTTACAGGATCCCTAAGTGATACCCAACACGGCTTCGAATACAGCTTCGGAAGCTTCTATTTCCCAGATAGCCAATGTAAAACTGTCTGCACGATTCGCCTCGAAATCGTCGCGGATCTACTCAAGTAACACCCTGTCACATGGCCAGAGTATTGAAAATAAATTCGTAGTAAAGTATTGGATTGGAAAAATGTAAAGTATCGAAGATAATCGAAGGCGAGATACTGCACACACGTATATTACACGACTCGAAAGTACTTACCGGAAGTTAAGTTTACGAGTATAGTCTACGGTAAACTTTGAAAAATAATTTGTAAGATGATACCAGAAGTTCTTCGGTATCTTATTTATGTTTTTGACTTAGGTATGTGATATTGGCAGCTGCGATTTAATGGATATCAATGAAAAGACGGGTTGGTGAAATACAAATCTGCAAGAACTTTAGAAAGACTTCATTGTATTATTGTATGGACATTGTTGTGTACAGAAACATTTTCTTTCGCATAGATAGCCATTGACAAATATTTATGAACAGTTCTTAAGAGAGTATTTAAAATTGGACCAGAGGAGTTACATTTATTCTTTGTTAACATGATAGAAGGTCTAATTTGCTAGACAACGATTACAAACAGTTTTGTATAGCAGTATCATCCCAAAAACTTCTACCATCTCAAAAAAATTCAGATTGTTCGGTTCAATTTTAGAAAAGTTATTCCGATATAACAGGTGTTTAGATATATTAGTCCACTTTTGTAAAGATAATTCTTATTTTCCCTGACATTCCATCGATTTTCACAGATAGCGGCATTGCGTACGTAATCCTAGTTCCACGGCGAACAGAAAAGTATTATATCGATGTTATGCTAACTTTATATCCGTTCACGGCAAAAGGATCAACACAGGCTCTCGCTCGCATAAGTTTTTACGTTGCTCGGACGGCCTAGGCTCTCGCCACGGAAAACGGCCGAGCTCGCGATTATTATGCGCGAAACCTGGAATTCCCGAATAATGAAACACAATGGCGTGTCTCGAGATAATAGGAGAAAAAAGTGGGTAAGGTAGAAGCGGTATGCGGATTCTTTTATCGTTTATTGTCTGGCCTCCACTGTTTCGTGAACACGCTGAGACAATATCCATACTGGATTTCTGAACGAACTGAAAGGCGTAACTTAAAGTATCGGAAATAATGGGATCGATTCGTTCGAGTACCCGATTTTTATTGTTATTTACAGCCCGTAAACTAAAGATGTTTATGGAAACGTTTATGTTCGGACAGTGTTTCCCGTACGCGGACATAAAAGGAAAAGTTCTTTTATGCAGGCTCCGAGATTTAGTATTTTCGAAATGGGACAAAATTTATCGGTCCTTGATGGCATTTTTCCTGTTTATTGCAAGGTGTTATAATATTTCTTAGTCGAACAGTCAGTTACGGATGACTTAAAAATTAATAAATGCTTTGTTCTTTATATTGTATTTATTCTTTGATTTTGTTAAACGGGGTTATTAATTAAGTTGTGGATTCGTATTCATAGTAAAATTTTTTAGCGTCAATTACGAACAGCGTGCTATAAATAAAAATGTAATTTTTCTTTTAATGATTTTAAGAAATTGGGATAATATAACGTTCAATAAAAGTATAAAAAGTCAGAAATGATTTTGCTAAAGACATAGTGATGACATAGTATCTTGTAGTTCTTCGAATTAAACAATTACCAAAAATTTCAATTAATAATAATCTAGTGCAAACAAGTGTCGAAACCAATCATCTTTAATTTAATTTTCCAGCAAATAAAACGTAGTCGCCACTCGTCCTTGTAAATTACGCGTTCACCAACAGCGAGGATCCGAACATTATTACAAGTCCGCTTAACAATCAATTTCCACAGCCGAAAAATATATCGTTGACTCGCCCTATCCGCTAGTAATTTACATTACGATAACCATAGTTATTTCGCGTATGCGATAATTGAAACTCTCTGTCACTGATTCGTTAATTATGCGATCGGGAAGGAGTGCTCGGAGGGCGGATCGAGCCGCAGCTGAAAGAGTTAACGAACCAATAAAAAAAAAAGAAAAGAAAAAGAAAAGTAGCACCGTATCCCGTGACCGGTTCATAAATCGTAATCACGCTGGCTGCCAGTGGAATTCACGACAATTTAACAAACGGTTCAAGGCCCAAGACGAATAGTCGTGCACACGAGAGCGGGCCGCATTGGTCGCCTCTCGACCTACCCGTCTTATTAAAAACCCGGGTCGCGTGAGCGTAGCCGGTGCCCATTAAAATTATTCCGTTCATCATGTTCAGTGACACCCGATAATGAAATCGAATTTATTTCCCGCGCTACAAAGTGGCATACATACGCGATAGCCCGGAGAACAACAAAACGAGATCGATCCGACGTGTTTCTGCGGATCCGTTCTCGCGCGTTTCATTTATCACTTGTCAGACCGGGTAACCGAGGTACGTGCACACGCAACAGCCAATTCGCTGCCACGATTTCCGATCAATTTTTTCGCGGGACAAAGGAACACGTTTGACAAGAAGCGGAACGAAGAGCAAACAAGCAGATTCGCGGATCCGAGAAGATCATTACCACTGAAACTTGAAATACACTGTCGTGCTGTTCTCGGTCCAGTCTGGCTTCGTAATCGGTAGAACGCTGTCGCGTTCACATTGCTGTGCCAATATCGATCATTCATCCGATATATATATGCAAACACATTTTGCAAACGTTTTCTAGGAAATTAGATCTTTTATGATCACAACAAAATTCAACTCGTTTGGTGTAATTTTATAAAAGTTCTGTCTTAAAAGGTGTTTTTATGTAACCATCCAGGATTGTTTACATATATATGTATTGTAAGATTATATATAAGATATTTATTTTTTGAAAAATACTACAATAAAAGAAATCTCGTAACTTCCTTTGAGTAAAATTGTTTTTCCAAAAAGTTAATCTTCAAGAGATTTTTGTCTAGACCAATCTACTGTCGTGGGTACTATATGGGATGTCTGCTATAAATATAATATATATAGTTAAAAGTGTTATAATGTATAATATCCCGTATAATATAAGGTATAATATAATAATGAAAAATGTAATACCCTTCGATAGAATGTCAAAAGTTTGTGGAAGTAATTACAAAATAAAATGTTATTCGAAATGACATTTAAAACAGGTTCTTTGAAATAACATTTAAAACATTTGGCCGAACCGAGACCGGACCGGGACCGGGAACGGCATGACAGTGTGTATTCCGCCTTTAATGACGGGAGATCGCCGGAAAAATTTTGCCCAGCTTCTTGAGGTCAGGCCTCGCCTGTATTTAAGCCAGGGAAATATATCTTGCGGACGGTTTCACTGCTGGTCCGACGAGAGTGTAGAGGACCCCGACGAGGCCGACGCGGCGCGGCGCGGCGCGGCGCGGCGCGGAACAGCGCGGAACAGCGCGGAACAGCGCGGATCACGGCGCAGAAAACCGAGAAGGGAAGAGCGTAATCGCCGGACCGCTTTACGAGTGCGCTCGTCAAAGTAAACACCGGGGACTACCGCCGCACACTCCGGCGTGTAATGAAGGAAAAGGTGAATTTG
This sequence comes from Augochlora pura, assembly GCF_028453695.1. Classification (NCBI taxonomy): domain Eukaryota; kingdom Metazoa; phylum Arthropoda; class Insecta; order Hymenoptera; family Halictidae; genus Augochlora; species Augochlora pura. The sequence goes on from NC_135779.1 coordinate 11,858,324, forward strand.
TGTGAAGCTGCGCGAGTCGTCCTGTACAGAAGATACACAATGGAACGCGCCGCGGCGAGCGTGTTGCGCGGATGCGGCCCGGCAGGAACTCGGCTGCATGCAACACGTGCACCGTACCCGCTCTCGCACCCGAGCCAACGAGATAGCCGAGATGCGCTCGTGAACTCTGTTGCTGAACGCCGGGCTGTAAAAGTTCGCCGACAAGCAAATACAACACGCGTCTTCGACTTCGCCGAGCGGACTCCGCGATTCGCACTTTGCACCTGCGCAGGGCAACTTATCGCGAGACAGGACGCTTTTCCACGGGGAACGAAGTACACTCGCCAAAGTGTTCTACGCGCTCGTGTAAGGTTGCAATTTCTGATTTTTGAAATGTACAGGTGTGTACAATGTGTACAGGAGTTATTGGAGGACTGCGAGTTTTTATGCAGAATTAAATTTTCCATTGTGCAATATTTCTGCTTTAACTCTTTGCACTCCAGGCTATTTTAAGCCTAGATCTAAAATAGTTATTTTAACCAGCTACATTTCCATTTTATATAACTTAGTACAAATTATGAATATGAAATTGGGTCTAGCGAATCATAAAACTGTTACGCTTTTAACTATTTTTTTTTTTTAAATAGAAGGGTCTTTAATAATATCAAAATTATTTTGGAAATGATATAACGATTTTCATTGGCGCCTCAGTGGCGCCACTCCAGTGCTAAGGGTTAACATTATCTCTAGGTCAAAATCACTTATTTTTAATTTTCGATTATTCTGATTCACGAGATGTTCATAATAGATGAATATATCCCATTTTCTTAAATGATTAATTATAATATTAATATCAAAGTTTATCTTTATTATTACAAGTTTGATTGGGTATTTTTGCACGTAGGATTAATCTCTTAATTATTCATAATTAATCGCTTAATAAAGATTAGGATTGAAGGAAGGTTTCCTTCGTCGACTAAATTATTACTCACTGTAAGAATTAAATAATGCATCGTAATGCAAACATTTTTTAATTTCCGCTGTTGTTTTGAACATTTTATCAATTAATTCATTCGTGCAAAGCAATCATTCATCTAAACGTTTTTATGTAGACGAGACGAACATGATTTACAGCGGAGAGAGATGTCGACGGGAAATGGTGAATGAATATGTATGTTTTAAAGTTGCAGTTTTTGCGCGATCATCATTTTATGGGGCCATAAATTCCAGGAATATGTGACCTGCGATGCTAAAATTATGTGTGTTTTATAATTCAATCGATTCTAACAATAAAATATCCAAGAGCAAACTGGGATATACCTCGAGAGGCTTTTGAATTTATTTGACATAACGTATTCAAAGCATTGACAGACTAAAGCAATGAATTTGTTAATGTTACTATAAACTCTATTATTTAGGCAACTAATTGCAAATACATGAATACAGCAAATTTCTGCATTAAAATATCTATCTGACCTTATGTTATAAATTTGAAACATTAAGATAGATTACAATAATATAATAATATAAGATAGATTTAAAACATTAAGGTAGATATGTACGAGTATATACTAAATTTTTCATTTCTTGAATTCGAAATATTTCCAAAAGTCATATTAAATGAATATATCGTTAGTCAGAAAAAATGTGTTGGATTTAGAGATAAAATAGCCTCAAGTGCATTATTGTTCAAGTGCAGTATTAAAGACACTCGCTAGCCACCTGCAAATACACGAAACCAAGAACGATGTTGTTCGCCACTCGAAAATGATCGATGTCACGTCGCAGAGGTAAAATTCTGATTCGTGAAAGTGTCGCCTCGTTACAGTAACGGGACGAATCGCCCGCAGAAAATTATCGAGCGATCAGTCGGCCGCGCAGCACTGTTCAGTTCTTCTGTTTCATAAGAAGTCGCGCTCGTTTGCGCCATATTTGGTCAGGGAGACGTTTTCCAACTCGTCCTCGAACTGCCGTGTCGTCGATAAGTATACACAACGTTTCACGCTAAAATCGGAGAAAATTGTCGGCGAGCCAATCCGCGAAACTTCGAAACGAGTTCTTCTTGTTCGACTTGTCTGAATGCAGACGCTCGTGATTTCGAAAGTTGTCGCGTGGCGATCACGTTAATGTACGAATTTAACGATCATATTATACGGAAACATCCAATTTTTTTTAAACATTCGGCGCACGCTGGCGAGGATATCGTCGAAATCTCTTTCACGGTTGACGCTTTTGTCGATTTCTTACGATTTATTCGAACCAAGCGAGTACATATTGCTCATTAACAGATCACAGTGTTATTGCGAAAGTTGACCTGGAAGTGAATGTTCAATTTTAAGACGAATTTATCTCTCAGTTTGCTCGAAAAAAGCGTTCCGAAGAATATACGTATATTATGATATATATAAAAATTCTTTCGCGATTTAAATCTGTGTCAAAGATCTATTACAAAATACACAAAATGCACAATAAGGTTTATCACAATGTTCTATCATTATTGAAAGAAATAATTACGTAAAGTAGATATATATTAAACAAGAATAGAATTTAACTAATAGAATTTAATTAAAAATTAAAACAAAATTGAGGCAGACCTTTGAAAAATCTTGTCATTCTTATAAGGGTAATCTTATAATGGTGGGGTTAAAATTAATCTATCAAACGCAGTTAAATTGCCCCAACATTAATATGCTATTTATTTAAATTTCGCAAATATCAATAAGTTCATTCCTTTCTCACAAAACCGAATAGACTGCGGTCCCTAAAACAAAATAAAAAATGCTGTGCATCGATCGCGATAAACAGAAAATGCGTAGACATTTATACTTGTCAAGAATAATTTTAATCAGTTATAAATAATATAATAAAATTATTGTGTTCTTCTAATAGTGTTACCTATTTGTGTTTCAACTAATAATGTTTGTCGTAAGCAATTATATGTAATAGCGTTTAATCCTTTTTAAAAGAATGTAACCTATTGTTATAAGAAAACCTTTGTACACACGTCGCACAATAACTTCCTCTTGGAAGTTAAATTTGCGTTAATTAAAAAAAAAAAAAATGTTTGTCGTAAAAGTATAAAACTTGCAGTCTAGGAATGAATTACGTCACACTGAAGTCGAGGTCGTTGCAAGATTGCGATGTTCCTTTTGTTTCGTCCGATTCCTGCGACAGTGCATTCAGGATACAGGGGCAGAAACGGTGTTACGCGAATGCAATGGATGACCGTTCGATAGCGTCCTTCAGGTGGCGCATTCACGCCGCTATTTATGCACGCCTATGTGCTATAACATTTATCATGCGGCTGCGACTGCTCGGCTCCTCATTCAGAACTTTCATTCAACGAAGGGAATAGTTGGTTCTCGGGGTGCATTATCGCGCATTGTTACGCGGGAGACCGTATTTATTGCTTCGCGTTGCTTCGAACACACAATAGTGGAGTACATTGCATTTCACTTTCGAGGGACATTTGAATTCAATGTTTATTTAGGTCGATTTTTATATTCACTCGGTCCTGCTCGCTGCTGTTCCCCGGTACTGGGTCCGTGTGATCACCGGACAGCGAGATTATATAAATTATTCATGCAATTCTTATTTGAAATATTCAAATGTTTACTAAGATTATGCACAAATGGCGTCCTTGTATCGTATTTTTCAATCCTTGCCTTAGGGCTTGAAATGTCACAAGTTACAACTAGCACAACGTGAAAAATAGTAGAAAGATAACTTAAGAAGTCGATTTTGAACAGAGTTATACCAGCATCTATTATCAATTTGTATACATTATTATCATTATACTGCGGATTTTTATGCAAAATAAAATCTGCCCATATTAATTGAAAAATGAAGCAGCTGTATCCGCATTTAATTGTTTCACTGTTTTGTATTTGATGTACCTAGTTTTCTCATTAATGCATAATATCCGCAGCCTAATTAATTATTAAAATTGCATTGCTTTTATTCCTTTTATTTTTATTTCCTTTAATGAAGCAGATAAAACTGGATGATCCTGTACTCAGAGCGATCTGATCAAGCACAAAAATAAAAACTATACCATCCGGTTTGAACTAATATTAGCATTATCCCGGACTAATCAATTACACTCGAAGCTATTTTGAACTCCAAAACATGTTTTCTGACCTGCAATATTTCCATTTTAGATTATTCGTCACAACATACACATATCAAATTCAATCTACTACTGGTACATGCAATATTTTCAATAGAATTATCAAATCTGAATAAATTATATACAGTTAAAATAATTTCAGATCCTGATCATCAATCGATCAGATATATTTAGTATCGCTTCCGAGTCGCCGGACGAGCGCACAGCAGATTTTTCAAGTCCGGGAGTTAGGGGTGCTATCTCCTAGCGCGAAGCTTGTTCATTAAATTGGTTATCCCCGCCGGGATTAATCAGTTCCCGCATGGCTGAGATTCTCGAGCGGTGTAACAAGAAGTAACTTTCAAAGGCTCCACGGGCTAATGAAATATCGGAGCGAATTTCAGAGCGAGATACAGTATCGGAGGACGCGACGCGAACAGGTTTCCTATGCTGCTCGGGGAAACCTGTTGCCTTCGTCAGCTTCTATGGTCGCTCGGTTGCAGTCCGAGTACGAATCCCCGATTTCGTGCATAAATCCGTGAAACTCGTCCGACATTCGGTTAATTTAACAAAACCATGTGCTAAATACAGCAAAAACAAACGATAAGTTGCAGAGCATAGTAGTACCCTAGAAATGTAGTTAAAAGTATTTTTGGGCTGAGATCGCTTATTTACGACGAAATTGTAAGCAAATCTATAAAAATAAACACAGAAATAAGAATGAATAAAAAACTAATATTTTATAAATAAAAATGTTATTATTAAATATGTGAAATAGAATAAGAAACTGTTCACGGTGCTGTTTGAAAGCGAACGGAGCTGTTACATTACCACAGAGGCGTTAATAGTTATAATAATCTCTTTAACTATTCCAATATACTTAGTAGCAGCCAATATTTTTTTAAGCAAACCTTTAAATTCTGATCAGGATCAACGCTGTACCTTGTTGCACTTCTAATAAAAATATTCAACAAAATAGAACATATTTAATGAGATGTAACTCAAAAGATACGAAAATAGAGAAATGTGCTCAGAAATGATTTAAGTTCACACTAAGTACATCAATAAAACAATTAAAAAATACTATGGGCAGTTTCGGGTGATTTGGAGATAGATCACTTGGTTATGTCCAAACTAAACAAATTCCAGGTCCAACTCATATATTCGATTAACTATCAGAGAACAAATTTTTCACTATGAGGAATTTTTATAAAATTCAAATCGTCGAACCTATTTGTTTTGTTATTAGAATCAATAATTTTACGAAATCCTTAAGTGGTAGATGAATTTTGCGACTGGATTTAAAATCATCTTGTCAGGATCTATGGGAAGTGATGTGCAACGTGTCATTAAAAACGCATGGTGTCCTATAAATCACAATTTCGTCGAAACATTTTGTTTAACATAAATTTTCGAGGTTAAAAGTATGTTTATACTGCATTCTCTGTGCTTGTCCTTTATTTTACAACATTGCATCTTCAACGTAAAATCATAGCGTCGCATCACCTCAAGTTCTTCGATTTTGATGCAACTTCGTCATTAAACCCCATCGTGCAACACGAATGCGGTCGAATGCCCCGAAGCTGGACAAGTCAAAGCCCTGTGGACGAGCGTTCATGGGAATTATTTCGTTGGCCCGAGCTGGCCGGAGGATTCCGTGAGCGATCAGCAGAGTCTTCCTGTCCCATCGAAATTCCACGGTGGTCGGGGATTATCCACCCGCTGCGAAAACGACGACAAGAGGGGTTTGTTGCCGGGCATCGGCCCGGTGGGCGGTATTTTTACCACGGTGACTCGTGCATTTCTGCATCCTACTCTCTTCGACACACTCTTCTACCACGCTACGCCACGCTAAGCCGCCCCCCGGACAAATCGCACACGCACGAACGCCGCTCGCTCGCTTGCTCGTTCACTCGCGCACGCACAGGACCTGAATTCACGTAATTGTGATTAATGGGACCGCTAATGCGAACCGGTCGGCTCGAATCGTGTCGGCGATGACGTCGAGCCGTTTTGAAGAGAAGTGTCGACGTGATTCCGAAATGCTATACTGTTGAGCGAGATACGGGCTGATCGATTTTGAATCGGCTGAAATGGAATCGGTCTTACGAGCACTCGAACAGGGTTCGGTACTACCTATAGCAACTTAATCTCGTGACCTCTTTTTGGTACCATCTTCTTCGTAGTTACAGCGATTAGAACTTTCTCGTTCGTAACGATTTGTGGAAAGTAAAAAGTAGTTGCGTCGACATATTTTCTTGAATGGTTATATAGAGTGGTACACGCGACTTGTGCACCTTCTTGTAATTTCCAAAATATGCAATGGGCAATAAATTTTTCAATACAGATATTATGTGGTTTAACCCTAGAAAGATAACCATATGACAACGTACGTAAAAGATAACCATACGCTTCAGAGGCGCATGCTTTTCTAAGGCGTCAATTTTATACTAACAATGGATATTTATTTATTAAGTAATTTTAAACTTAAATCACTAGACCTCTATGAAAAATTAACAAAAATCAACAGTCTTTGGTTTATTTCGCAGGCGCCTCTGCGACGTAGGTTATCTTTCTGGGGTTAAAGGGGCATAGTATGTGGCGCATATATTTTTTTAAAGGTGGAGCCGTTTTAGAGATTTGAAGATCAATTGTTTTTTCTTAAAAAGAATATTATATTATATGCAAATATGGAAGAACATCGAATACTATGTAAACAATTATTGTCTTTATTAGCATTATATCTAATAGACGAAAATGAAATTTTCCAAAGAGAAAGGAGTACAACTTCCATCACAGACAATATTAATAGAAATAGTTAAAAGAAGTTATACAATAGACTTTATCATCAGATTCGGATGATAGAAATAGCTCATGTCTTACAGAAAATTCAACTTGCGAATTGCTTGTGATATCCTCAAAATATAATCGATAAATATATATTAAATAAAATAAGAAAACTGCACGCTCAACAGCTTCGCTGATGTCTTTCTCAATCTTTCCATCCGAACAAAAATGGGAATTTGCGTAAACATTGCGGGTCTACTAATTGGCGTTTAATATACGCAGAACACGTGGAACCAGAACGAATATCTTGAACCCCTTCGACATTAAATATCGCTTCCTGCGTCTCTTTATCTGCGCTCGGAGCCAGTCGAACTTGTTCATTAATACGTCCAGAAAGCTAGTTAATACGCTCGAAATAACCGAAGCGTTCGCAATGGTTTTACAGTTTCCCATAGTTCGCATAGGATTAGGGATTGGAAGAAACGAAGTTTGATGTTTCCACTTCGGGATAGCAGAATTGTAAGCGGAGTACACTTCCGCTAATGGGGTTTAATACTTGACGGGAAAGTGTCCCCGTTATGATTGCAAATAAGCACCATCTCGGCGCTGCTGCAACCGCGATTACTAGGCTCACCCTTTCTACGGGCGAACGCAGAATACGGAAGATTACGTGCTCGACCCGCGATTTTATTCGCTGAAAGCTGGACGTGCTTAAGTCGCAGCGTGTTGCATTCGGGATGCACTCCCACGCCGATTCCTATGGACGTGCGCTGCCCTCTCGTGAGAAAGGGGTACCGTCAGCCGACGGTGTCAAATGAAAAATATTCGATACCATTCGATGCCGTTACTCAAAAAATTGCATCATGGTATGTTAAGAACAACGAACTAATTTAATAACGAATTCTTTCGAAAATATCTCTATCTAAGCTAATTATCCGCGTAAATGCTTTTTAGTCGAATATTTTATTTGAATAACGATTATTCATTATTCGCTCTCAATTATTCTGCTATTTATTCGAATAAATTGTTCGAAGACATTATTTATTCGAGTAAGTTATTTGAATAGCAATTGCAAAATTATTCGAATAATTTGATTGGGAATAATTATTTACTCTGTTTGTTTCTATGTAATTTCATAAGAATACATTCAGAATTATTTTCAACTACTTCCGAAATTATAAAATTTCCGATGCAACGTTTGAAATAATATGAATTGTAAAAAGGAATGTGGAAGAAGAAATAGGTAATTTGCGAGAAATGCACTTTATATTCCATCATTTTCATTCAAATCTATTATTCTTCCTATGAACTTCTGTAAAATAAGTTATGATTGGAATGCGATATTTTGTTATGTTGTACTTATAAAAACGGAAATGAATACATTTTCTTACACATACAAGGGTTAACCCTTTGCACTCGAAGCAATTTTAACAGTAAAGGTGAAATAATTTTCTTGACCCGTAGTGTTTCTATTGTATGCAATAAAGTGCACTTTCATGCGTATAGTATTTCTATTATATGCAATAAAGTGCACTTTTAAGCGTATAATATTTCTATTCTATGCAATAAAGTGCACTTTTATGCGTACGAAATTGATTTTTACGGCTCATCGCAACAAGTTTCACTCCTCAACAATTTTTTAAATCTAAACTTTATTGTCATAAAAATTATTTTGTAACGTAATAGAATAATTTTAGTGATGCCTCAGAGCCACCATTCGAATGCATAGGGTTAATTACTAAATTAAGAATTAAAACAAATTGTCAACTAATGTGGGACCGTGCATTTATCAGATCACTCGTCATTCACCCTTTTCTTATCTGGTTCAACCAATTATGTTTTATCGATACTTTTAAATCTCAAATAATTAAATTACGATATCTAGAGGCTTATAAAAATGACTGAACAAATCCATCGCCTTCTGTTGCTCCACATTTCATATTATACACCGACATTCGCAACATTGAATCCAAGCAATATCACCATCGCACCAATCAGACCAATTTTAAATTGATGGAATAAAATCATTTAAATGCAGTATCGGTTCTCCGAAGATTTTGCACGGTCTGCGAGGCAATTCTGTCGCGGTAAATAAATTTCTGTGACAAGCGGCGCGTTAAAAACGCTTCTCTATCCGCGTCGCAACTCAAACGCCTACCACGTGGCTTTCGACGCGTCGCCGCGACGCGCCGGCCAGAAAACAAATCACCCGTTCGCAGTTATCGTGCGCGTCAATCGGCTGCGCCATTGTCTGTAAACACGTAAATTTCGCCGGGCGTGTGGGAGACGATCCTTCCTCTCGTCGGGCTCTCGGCGATCTTGACAACGCCGATCGTCGAGAGGAAAGACGCGACCGTGTCCCGGGATACGATACACAGCGTACCTGGCATTGCTCTTCCGTTGATATAGTAAGAGGCGGCACTTGTCACTTCCGCTGCAAGTGGAACAACGTCCTGGTGTCTCTCGGTGTTTAATTAACCTTGGAATTAACCCCATCTATTTGTCGGCGTAAGTGACATCGTGGGTTGGCGAGCGACTCGAAATGAAATCTTGATGATCGACATGTTATTTATTATTTTCAAAATATAAAATATGAAGTACGACTTGAGATAAAAGGACAAGCGAAGCCTCAATGTATTATTAGTATTTATTTACACGTTTGCAGACTATTTAAAAATAGGACGAACATGTAATTTTTTTGTATGAAAGCGCGAGCTGGTTATACATATCTGTTGCGCAGATGCGTTCTGCGAATTAGATTTAGAATAATATCAAAAGAGAAACAAGGAAGGATTGATAATTTTTTTTAAATTAAGCATTTTTAAATTTTGTCCTGTGTTGCTAAATTTTAGTAAATATTCGGACGCAAATTCCATATTGCTTGCGATTGGAGGGTTAACCCTTTGCCCTCAAGTGGTGACTCTGAGGCACCACTAGAAATTATTGTAGCATGTCTTAAGATAATCATTAAAACCAACACAGTTTATATTCCAAAAATGGTTAGGTATTGAAATTGTTGGTATAAATCACAGGAATCAATTTCGTATGCATAAAAGTGCGCTTAAACTTTAAAAAATCATTAATAAATCTCGTTTTTCCTTCTTAATCTAGTATATTATGTATTTTTGTTTGTTCAACGAAAATTAATTCCGATCAGCACATAAACTTAATACGACCGCAAAGGGTTAATTGTATCGTGAGCATTGTCCCTCATAAAAGATCCATAGTCCACTGATTAAAATTGCACTCTTCCATGGTGATTAAATGGAACGCAACAATATTTTGACAAACGCGGAATCCGCATTGCGAGACGCGAGTCGCAAGGAAGTTAACGCTGGATTAGCGAGGAAGTGGCTTTCCGATGTTGAAGTACGATGCCCACGGTTACGGAGCATGTACCCGACGTCGGTGCTCTGATTTGTTAGGAGCGATACCGGGGTCGGCACCGAGGCTTAATGGGTTATCATTTATCGCGTTCTATATTCCGCGTTGCCTGGCCGTCGACTGATCGTCACTAATTTATTGGAGGCTAAGTGATGGAGCACCTGTGCGCTCGGGTTAAACGTGTCTTGACTCTGCAAGCATCTTCCGAGCCGCGTTATTCTCCTTCCTCACGAACAAGGGTTGAACTGTTTCGGGTTATTATCTTCACCCTTATCTTCGTGGCGCGGCATTTCTCACCTAGAGTTGGTTTAAATTTTAGTCGATGACGGAGAAAAGATAATGATTAACGATTCAAATGTGATTCGACGCTATCGAATGAATATTCAATGGAATATAAATTTATCCGAAGGAGATTTTATTCCAATTAGAATTTATTCAATGAGATTTTATTCGAACTAAAATTTATTTGAACAAACATTTATTCGAATATGAATTTATCTGTACAGGAATTTATATGGACCGATTTGAATAAAAATGAGAGAATGTAAAGTAATTTTTCATAGTATATCGATCCATTCCTTTCATATTCGTTTCTTTAAACGTTGCATCGGCAATTTTGTAATTGTGTAAGTACTAATTGAAATCGAACCGATGCTGAATGTGTTCGTATAAACGCATTGTTATAAAATTAGGTGAGAACAAGAAAGTTAAATAATTATTCGCATTATTATTCGAATAATTTTACAATCTCTATTCGAATAAATGGATAAAATAATTCATAACTAATGATGAACAATTGTTATTTGTAGAAAATATTCGACCTGAAAGAAAAAATTAAATGATCAATAGGCGAAAGACATTTTCATCTCAGTTACGCTTTTTACAATCAACAGTTTTTATTTTAAATAAAAATCTGTAATTGTTTGCAGTTCGTTTGTCTCGCTGTACCTAAAAGGAAGCTGCGACATCTCGAAACGAAGTATGGGCCACTAGGTGCTAGAGCTGCAAAGCTTTCGTTAATTTACCATTCCTTTGCGTTTTGAAAATTTTAGCGCGAGAAAAAGCTGGCATGCGGAGACATTTAGTTACAACACGAATACTTGCAAACGATAATGCACACCGCGCTAACCCGGTTGCCCCGGCTTGATTAAACCTGGAATAATTTCTGGAGATTGCTGGATAACGGATTAATGATTTATCATCATTTCCAGCGGACATTACCGATTGCTGTCCGTTCGCCGAGGTAACAGAACGTCGTAAATCAGTTAACGTTACTTTAGGCCAGTTTAGGAGCGCCGAGTGTTCGCCGCATCTGCTACATTTCATTCGTCTCTATTAAACTGCCTATTATAATGGGGCCTCATTGAAATTACTCTATCGAATCGACCCGTAAACTCGAAAAATCGATGCACCGGCAGAAAGTCGTTTGAATAATAGCATTTCGAAGAGCAGTTTCCACTTCGTACGGAACCGTTTCTCGCAGAATCGCGTAGGCCAATAATTGAACAGAGGGTGAATAAAAATTGGTAACAAATGTGTTTTCAAGTATTCGGGCTGATCGAAGTAATAGTGCATAGATAGTGGTTGATCGAGTGTGCTTGAACTTGCCTGGGAAGTGTGTTACTGCTATTTGTTGTTGAGTATCTGATATATGGAATATTCACGATTTGAACTCGGTAGTTTTCTTCCTGCCATATCGAATTCAATTTGGAGTTTCTAAAATTTTAATAAAACCAGAGTAAATACGGGATTAATTAGCGAGACTAATCAACTATTGAAAGAAAATGAAAATATTATATTTTTAGGTTTATTATCGATCAAAATAATAGTACAATCCATCGCAGAGCAAAAACATTTCTTATACCTATTCATTCGAAAATACGGTATAATGTAATTAAAAGAATCCATCAATTTTTATTTACATCTTATCAGACACACGGGGATAAAGAATAAAGTATTTCTTCTTTTAATAATCCGAAAAAGGAGGAAATAGCGTAACAATGTCGTTAAATCGCGTCGCTTAGAATCCATTTTCGCCAGGGACGCATAAAACTCGCAGTCTATCGATCACGGAAGCATGATCAGTAGTCATTAAGTTATTATCATTATGCTTCCTCATATTTCTTTCTTCACAGGTTGCAAAAAGCGTGGCTTCGTAGCCCGGCCAACTCGTAAAAGTTTAATGCTGGTAATAAAAAAAGCGTATAGATTGTCCCAATGAAGATGCGTTTACGGTATTACGTTCGCCACTCGAAAGCCGAGGTAGAACATAAAATAAAATCTCTGCCGTTTAAGTCGCGCGTCTGCTCACCCTTGGCGCAATCAGTTGTCAGTTCCATTCATGTTTCCAGCGCACCGTGAATTAACCAGATCGAGTGGTATCAATGATGCGAAAGTTCAAACGGCGTCTCGCTCGGGATCGCGAGCGAGTCTTGTTTCGCAAGGGAACGCGAAGGCAGGTTAAGCTAGTTAGGCGAACTAGCCTGTGAAACTTTTCTCTTTCCATATCGCGTGTCTGTTCCGGGAACGCATACTAATTGCAACGGCAGGCGACATCTTCGTGGCTTACACGGTCGAAAACTCGATTCCGCTTGGACGGCGTTCCGTTCGAACGACAACGTAAACTACGAACACTCGCTCCACAATTTAGCCGCATGATAATCGTATTTAATATACCGGCTGGGAATCGGTTAATTCTGTTTCCAGTCGACTGATCAGGTCCAGTCTGACCGGTCAGTGTACTTCGATACATTTTTGAATTTGTTAGTCCCTCGTTTATAATGCCGAGGCGTGGATCTGGCAAAGACCTCGAATTAGCAAACGTTTTAAATAAATTCGAATTCGCATTTCTCTGCGAACAAGTAATAAAATTATAGGACAGAGATTATCATTTTTATAGAGACGTGTAAAGGAGACACGTATGAAAGTTATATTATAATATTTCAAAGTTAAACTACTTGTTTAGTAGAACTATTAGTTCTCCAAAGTAAACTATTTACTATTTGCAATACTTTTTACCAAAAGGGGTTAGAAAACATCTGTTCAAATTTTAATTTGAAATTATTTTCCCTGATTGACGTTACTAGTTTTTCTATAAGAATTATACCTTGATTCTGAGGCACCACTCAACTTCTTCTATCACGTTCTAAAATAATTTTTGCACTAATAAAGTTCAGATTTAAAAAATTACAACAAGTGGAACTGCTAGGGTGAATCACAAGAATCAAGCAGACACATTTTTTTAGATTCAGAAAAATTATTTTAGATTTAAAGTTAAGATCGCTTCGAGTGCAAAAGATTAATCTTCTGAGCTATCACTTACGAAGACAATAGCCAACGAATTAAATTCGCATCTTCTAGAAAAGTCAATGTTAATTTTTCGAACGCAACGATCGCACTATCGAAAGAAACTGTGGCCCTCGACTCTCGGATCCCATACGAACGATTTTTTCCATCGATAGATCACGATTAGAAGAGTGGATGTTCCACTTGTCGGGGGTAGCTATCTCGAGCACAGTGGATTCTTTCACGAGCAAGGGTCGTGTAACGCTATTGCAAAACGGACAGAGGCAAGTCTGTGTAAATCGGGGAGGTATCGCGTCGGTGTTCCGATATACGCGCAGACGTTCCAACCGATTACGTAATCCACGAGGTCACGACTCGCACTACCTACCTCCATTAATGCATACACTCTACCAGATCTACGTGCAACAAGGTATCGCGGGTATGCGCCGCTTATCGTTCAACTAGATCAACGGGAAACTGTTTGATTTAGAAATTATTTTTCCAAGGCGTTCGCAGTAAAAGTGTCGGCACGGTGCATATGAAATATCTAGTTTATCGTTCGCTTGTTTGCTTGCACTCTTATGAATGAAAAGTATTAGCAGTGGCTATCATTTTACCCGTTTACGATTCTTTTTTGCTAGTTTCCTTGGAAGAAACAGTCGAAAGAATTGAATCATTTTGATAGTGATTTTATTTACTTACGATGAAATTAAATGGGCGAAAAGTAATATTGCAGAAAGATTAAAACAGTTTAATAGCGTTATTGCAATATTTTTAATCTATTGATGAAGGCGGTAGTTTTAGTTATTGGCGAAGACGGTATTTATTTTGTTTAAAACTCCACGGCCTAGTGAAGAAAGTAAATTAAAAGTAACTTAGCATAGAGTACAATTAAAACCAGTATTTTTCTCTGTCGTTTTGTATGCGAACATTTAAAGTTTCTCATTACAATTCTAAGAATTTTATTTTAGACTCTGATGCATTTCTTCTGTACAGAAATCTTCCAACGCAAAGACTGCAAATAATGATATGCATCAAATGTTACTAGACTATGAATGTCCATTAATAGTTCCAGCGCGCTCATTCGCCGCATTCGAAGTTTAATTAGAGCTCTGTATTAACGATTAAACTTGTATTTGAACATTTATTTCTCTGCTTTCTCGAATCGCACCCAGCAATCTTGGTGGTTGAAAGTAAAACCAGTTTACCTCCATATGCAGCCGACATATCAGTTCCTCTTAACTCGAAGCGACATAAATTACTGCTACACAGTTGCAGGTCTAAAAAACGACTACACGGTATAAATTATTTCGTTATTTCTTTATTACAAATTGGCTAAAAGACCCAATGCTGAAAGTAATCACGAGCAAATAGATTTCATCCCATGAAATCTTCGCGACAATTTGTTCAAAGCAATGCTTTCTTTATAACGAAATAATCCACAAGATAATAGTTAACAAAAAGATTATATTTTATGAAATCTTCACAAGAATTATTTTAAACAATTATTTTAATTGTTTATGAAATTAAATAGCACGTTAGTTGAAGCAATATTTAGAATAATATAATGTTAGAATAGATCGCAGGCATGAGAATAACTATGAAATAAAATGACGTGTCGCTTGAAATCATATGTCAAATAACGTTATTTCGAATGTGCCTAGTTCGGATTGCAAGCATGTGCTGTTATCATACGAGAAAGGGTGAACGATGTTTGCCGAACCATCGATTCGCGCTATTCGCAATGGCAGAGCACGCGATAAGAGCCGGCAATGCGCAACGCGTACACCCGCCGAGTAAAATCGTCCTAAACATCAAACTCGATTTAGCTTAGCTCGTAACTCATCGAACGGTTCATTGTTGCGTCCGGTGATCCGCCAACGATGTAACCGATATGTACCGCTGCATACAATAAAGCCGAGGAACGACGGCAAAGTCGCCTAGCTCTGAGAATAGCTCGCAAGGCACGCCCGCATCGCTTCTGATTTATGCGTGGGCGGTTCGAGCCGAGTTCGCGATGTATCGCGAGGCTCGCCGTAGCGAGAAATCGTCGCCCACGCTGATTGAGAGTACATCCTTCTTTGTCGAAGTTCATCCTCCGTGAGGGCACAGAAAACACCGGCCGGCATCGGCCGATAGAAAGAGAGGGAAACGTTTTCTTCGTATTACGGCGTCGAGAGAACTCGAGGCAGCGAACGCTCTCGCGGCATTGACACCGTCGCGCTGTTACCTCCGCTACAACGCACACGAGATTGGATTCTAGATTTCAATTAGCTCCGGCCCACTGGCGAACACCACTTTTCAGATATCTCCTCCGCTACTTGGAAAAGATCGGGACATCGCTAGGCCAAGATCCAAGATCAATAAGTGGACTGTGGTCGCGGCTCCCAAGCGGAGTTCGGCAAACTTCTTTCGACTGACGAACAGTGATTAAGATTCATATTCGTTATTCGCAAGTAACAGCCAATTATATTAATATTCACACGAATATTATATATTATATCCCTTTTATTATATAGTTTTGAAGAATTAAACGTAAAGGGACAATTGGGCTTATTTCCTCCAATTTTTGAAAATTCTAAATATTTTCGTGCTGTAAAAAGACGTAGTTTCTGCTGTATTTTCATAGTCATGATTTCATGAAAAAAAGATTGATACTTATTTTATAGTTATTCATTCAAATTTCACTCCAAAAGGTGTCCGATTTCGCGTGCAATGACCTTATGACGAATTACAGATAAATTGAAATTACTCGCAACTAGAAATAACACTTTACCCGCGAATTAATTCGTGAATAATTATTTATGAATAAAACCTACCTGTGCTTTGACCAATCTTGACTCCATACTCCTCAATTATATATAATACGCTATGGTATATACCCTATAATAATACTAGAAATACTTAAAGTCAACACATCTCGCACTTCTTCCACCGAATAATGGGTCAAAGGTCATCGCATTATTCTCCATTAGCTTACTATTTTCGACTTCCTGCTACTGTAACACAGTACTCGAGTACTTACACCAGTGTGAATCAATCACATCCCTGAAAGGTACTTTTATCTGCGCGAGAATCATCGGGTCCAGCAACGTTTCCCCAGGCGTACCGTTCGTCCGCGTCCATCGATTCACCCAGGACTATCAGATCGGATGAAATCGATGAATCTTTCCGTAGGTTCGGTGTCGATAGAGTCGCGCGAGGCCCACAGAAATGTGTCGGTGCCTCTGCAACATAACTACACGCAATTCCGACAAGAAGGCGTGATGGCATGCACCCGCACGCAGTCGATTCGAATCTCCGATTGTGCGCCGTACGTTCATTATCGCGTTATCGCCGCGGCGGTGCAGCTCCGTTGCATTTCGACGCCGCGCAATCATTCAACCGCCGCTGCGATGATAATCGCTCGGCTAGTCATTAATGAGTCGTTGAGCTGTGCGGATCGGTCGGCAACGAGATGGATCGACTCGTGATAGATTGTGCATTTTTGTTTTGCTGCTATCGAGAATCGACTTCCTTGTTGCCGATGATCGTGGACGCGGTAGGATTAAACTGTCATTAGTAGACTGATTCTATGTTTTTCCGAGGACGGCGGGTAGATAGAATAAGAAACGGTGAGTATAGTGGATTTTAACAATGCTGTTAGATTATTTGTAGTTATTACAAATGTTAAAAATGATACTGAATTGTTATTTAACCTCTGTTTGTTGCAATCGTGAATTTTTATTTCGCATAAAAATCCACCCCGTACAGTTCCTTTTTAATGATTATTTAGGTACAAAATTATTTGTTATTTGGAAACTCAAATAAAAGACACAAATAATTGTTTATATAGATCTAAATAAATTATTTAACACGTTGAATGCCACGCCCATTTTACAGGAATTGTCCATGGCGCCACGATGAATTTTCTATTATGACACATCGGAACGTACGCACATAATAAAACTATATTTCATGTATAAATAAAACTATTTTCAGATGTTT
This sequence comes from Augochlora pura, assembly GCF_028453695.1. Classification (NCBI taxonomy): domain Eukaryota; kingdom Metazoa; phylum Arthropoda; class Insecta; order Hymenoptera; family Halictidae; genus Augochlora; species Augochlora pura. The sequence goes on from NC_135779.1 coordinate 11,875,854, forward strand.
TATAAGGCATTCATTTCCTCACACCACTACATCAACGATGATAATAATAAAAAAAATTATAAGTATTGTCATTTGTTTAAATTATATATATTTTCATCAATCTGAGCGCGCCGGTCACCGGTGGCCCCCATGGCGTCACTGCCAAGTTCAGTGCCGGTCACCGGTGACCCCCGTGGCATTCAACGTGTTAAAATGATGTCACTTATTAATTATCATTTAGTTGTATACGTCATAGTCAAGTAATCGTCTCGAATCGTGCTAAGTTCTACAATGAGAATGAATGTAATAAAGCTATAAATAAATTGTCCGTGGAATTATTTAAACGATTTTTTAATCAAATAGCAAGAGTATAATTATTTTTAAATGAAGTGTTAATTTAACTTGGTATTTGTTATTTATTATTTAAAATCAAATTTGCCCAACTTTGGCCGGCAGAAATTGAAGTTGCGTTTAGCGAGAATTGAGTAATTCGTATAATTCGTATGGGGTACTATGATCAGTTTCAATTGAATCTCTGATTAGTAAATTTGTATCGCTCTTTCGTAGAAATTACCAATTTAACGTGAAATACAAAAATCCAATGATTTATTGAACGCTTTCTTTTACGTTTTCTCCAGATGGAAAATCTCCTTTAAAATAAATTGAACCCGATACGCAAACAATTATAAATGTATTAAATAAACATTAGGAGTCGAAGGCAATAAACACAATAAATCATCGAAGATTTTCTAGGATCCTGCATGAAATCATGCCTAACAATTCTTCACCAATTTCGACTTATCGCGGCGCCGAGACGGTAGTCGCGGTGATGAATTGCGCTTCGTACGTTCGTATTTGATATTAATTTCATTCGCAGGATTCAAGTGAATTGTCAGAGTCATCGTTCGCCGGTTTCTAAGCTGTTACAATCGTGATTGGTGGTCCGTGTCGAATAGCTTCACGGGGGTACGGTCGAACGATGGAAACGATCTCGTGGAAAATTGTCGAAACAGGAGCACGCACGGCTCGGCGCGATACGGAAATAGAAAGTGAAGTGGACGTGACGCGCTGGTTTTTAATGGTCTTACGATTCGTTTGATGACGCAACGCCGCTAATTCACTGTTTGCTTTAGCGACAATGCGCGCGGGGTTTCCATTATTAGCGCGGGCGCGAATTAATTCCGCGGACGAGCAGGAAGGAAGGCGTAATTCACCAGTGGCTTTCTACTGGCGTTGCAATTTACTCCGAAATTGAAACAATTAAAGCCATTTTTTTCAGCAAGTGATGCAGATTACTGTGCGAGTGTTTGCCCCGGCCGTTCGTATCCACCGAGAAAAGGAAATGCCTGACTGGTTACGACACCCTAACAACTGAATTTCCACTGGATTTTACCGGGACTTATTTACAGAACAATTCACTTCCGCGCATTGTCGAGATCGCCGTTATTAAATGGAACGTTGATAAAATACATTCTACCATATAATCCAAAGGCACACAAAAATTGGAATAATATTCATTAATGATTTCATGACTTCTATTTTATGTAACTATCTTAATTAGTCATTTCCGCGTACTTCTGGGCGGAAAAATATTTGATCATACATTCCCCAAAAGTGATATTTAATTTTCAAACTATTAAAACCCGCTGTGTCAGTCTCTGAAAATAATTTATATTCTGCCATAAATATACAAAAATTAACGAGATGTAGCTTCATTTCATAATTTATGCAATTTATTATCATCTCCATGATCCATTGCGTGCGTTAGAACAATGACACCTTTAATTCAATATGCAAGATAAACATAATCTACTTTAATTGTAAGAAATACAAGTTAGACGTAAATGTCTTTTTCCTTTTAATAATCGTAATAATAAAATAATATAACAATATTCTTACGTTGTTCTACTGTCTTTACAATTTAATATTTGATCGATTCATTTTTATTGCGCATAAAATCCGTAACTTCATGTTCAGTCTCGCAACACGAATAAAAAGAACCCGAACGTTTTATAATAACTATAAAAAAACAAAGATCGTTATGTTAGGAGCGATGATTAACTTTTCATTAACGTCGACGTCAATTAAAGACGCAAACATAATCGAATCATTCTTATTCAGCGTACGTAAATTTGATGTATAATCGCTTAAAAATTTAGCCATCAATAGGAAGCTAGAAACATATAGAATAATCTCAATTACAAAAGATAGCTTTTCAATTTTAACACCGTGGAAGTTCCGGTCGCTATTTTGCCGAATATGAAGCTAAGGTTAATTGTGCTGCGCGTTCAAAGCGGCCGACATTCCGGAGTTCGTTTAACACATCATTTCGAGTGAAATGGACACGAGGCTTCGGCAGTGCCACTGCTTTGCTACCAATCAGTCCGATCCACGTCGTTGACGGAAATCCTGAGGAATCACACTAAAGCCGGGTCGTCCTACATAGAAATTACGACGATGGCCGGTGTCAAGGCGTGCGTGTGCTGCTCTCGTGTACACGCAACTGCGTCAACGACAGTAAAACGGAGTCGCGAACCGACAGAGGAAACGGAGGATTTGTCACGAAGGCAGTTTGGTTTAACTGATCTCATCCGTCTTGCCGCGGACGTTGCTACGTTCTGGCAGCTGTCTTCGTCGTTGTCTCGGCGACAACGTTGCCCCGGCTTTCATTGTGTGCGACAGCTTGATTCACCCCCTCGTCTTTTTCAAGCTGAATTGAATCGTCTCGTCGATCCCCAACGGCCAATGATCCCAGACTTTTAATATTCGACTGTGGCACCGCTAGCCGCTTAGGACCTTGCATTGTCGAACTCGAAGAAGCTCTCGAACTTTCAAGATGTGTTCGTTCATAGTAGAAAATTCAAATGGACTCGTAGCGAAGTTGTTACGGAGGCGTCAATGTGGAGTCCTTCGAGACGTGGAACATTTTCTTAAAATGTTTTAATACTTGGTTCAATCAGCGTGGAATGTATTATATCAGTATGTAACTATAATTTAAGTTTCTATGAGAAATCAACTGTAATCATTAAAAATCAACTGTAATTTAAGTTTCTATCAGAAATCAACTGTAATTTTAATTTTACAATAATAATTTATTTTAATTTTCACAACAATAATTTAATTTCCTCTTAAAAATCTATTGTAATTCAATTTATACCTGTAAAAGATGTCTACACGTTCTTCTCTTAGTGACCAACTGTGGTTTGTAAGCATTTCAAATGTGTAGAATTATTTACATCTCAGTAGTGTTAAAAATTTGTTTCACAAAGTTTCTATTTCACTTCTAAATAAATCGTGTAATACTTAAGTTAAATAGAAATACGTTTTTGTTGTGAATCATTCTAATTAATCAAGAAAAGTGTAGGCACATTCTTAAATTTATCTAATGTTTTCAAAGTGTGATATTTCTTCTGATAATATTTATTATAAATTCAAAAGATCTGTGGTCTATTTCCAACCCTAAAAGAGAAACTAAAATTTGGTTTCTCCCTAACCGATGTAAATTAGTTCTTTTACATTTAATCGTACAAATTTTACTATTAGTATTACCGAGTAGTCCAACTTACCGAACCATTTGTGACAACAACCTGTAAACGAAACACAAAACACTGGAAAAATTAACAGATTTTAAGGAGAAAGAAATTTGATTTTACTTTAGTTCGATGCAATTGAGTTATAGTTATTTTTGCTTAAAGACTCGCAATCTAAATATTATACGAATGGTAGAAGTGCATAAAAAACTATTGGGATTAATTTTTGTTGTAGCAACGAATGAACGAAATTCTTCTACAACGTTACCCGAACGAATTTGCAATGTGTGGACTCCTTTGTTAATTCTATTGTCATAGTTTGGCGCCTTCGGTGCTAAAACAACTTCGACGTTCAATATGCGTGAAACTCGGTGAACTCACGCGTGTCACAAGTGTCGCGCCGTTCGCCGTCGCGTGTGTGTACGTGCCTCTAACTCAAGAAATGTGTGCCATTAAGATGACATTTACAAACGTTAGAACCACTTTCTGCGTCCCACGCGTCACCATCAAAGAGTCCTGATTGTTACGTCACGTGCTTTATTCTATTAACATCCTTTTTTTTGTGCGTGCTAATATTAATTGCAGAGCACCACGCAAATCGATATATCCTTGTCTCCCATTCACTGTTGCGACACATACCGTCATTTGCTTAATAATGACCGCGTGATTAGCGAAGAAATAATCAACGAAAGTAATCTTCGCATCGCGTACGGATTTGCATGTTAGGCTAACTATGTCATCTATTTAATACCTGCTCGCGGAAAGACAGATCGATCTTCCAGTCCCTAATATTTAATTACCGCGAGTGCAACACGTACTGGCAATTAACGAGCATGCATTATGTAACCGTGTATTGAAAGTTGAAAAACGATCGCAGAAATATTAATGAGTTATATTCGATTTATTGTCGAATAATTATTGCTCTTTGTATGACGTCATCGTACACAAATTCCAGAATGCATTTTAGACGCGAGTAGATAAATAGGCAAAGTTTCGTAAAGGTTGTTATTTAGTTTATAACAAAAAAAGGCAAAGATAATAGTAAGATACCTGCAGAAATAATTGTAAGATAAAAGACCTACATTCATTTTGTTTCTTAATAATTTTAATGAGTTTAAAATGATGTATCGATAGTTTCCAATTTTTTGAAATCTGTTTACTGCTCTACATTTGACAAAATCATTTTTGTCATAATATCCGCAGTATATTTGTAGCAGATTGAAAAGGATCAAGTTGTAGGAATGACTATATATGAAATCTAGCTGTCTTTAACCCCTTGACGTACCATTTTATTCACAATTACTGCGATTAGGCATTTTTGGAAGGGATAGTACATTAATGTTTATTCCGTGCCTGAACTTAGTAGAAATATTAATAATAAGGGATTAGAATTTTATTCTAATTTTAAAGAACAGAATAACATCTACACTTAATAATTTATTACTAGTAATATCCATCACGAGTTGGACTCGTCAAAGTACGCTAAGGGGTTAATCACGTGTAGATTTTATGCATTTATGGTAAAAATGAGTCGGTGCAGTTTAACACATTGATCATAAAAATTCACCTTTACCTGTTGGTCTTACAATCGTTGTTAACAATTTTTATTTTTCATATAATTACACACTCTGATCATGTCCATTACACGACTCTCTATTTACATGATCTTTAATTTCCATGATCCTCGATTTACACGATCTTTAATTTCCACGATCCTCGATTTACACGATCTTTTCTCATGTCCTTGACAGAATCAGTATAGTTATTGCAGAGACCTTTAGCAACGTGCCAATACGTTAGCTACGGATCCATCCATATCGCTGAATTATGACCGCGAAATTCCAGATCGTTATCTCATTTGTTATTACCGCTCCGAACTGAATCATTAAATCTGCCGAGAGGAAAGAGGATTGCAGGAAGGACGGGCGTCTTTTGCATCGTGCAGGACTCTGAAACCAAAGGTCACGTAGGATAACGCGAATCCGTGAGGCCTGCGCGTTCCGTGATAAAACATAAGTACGCCGAGAGCTGGGTCTCGTTGCTTTCCTCTCGGTCTCTATGTTAAACAGTTATTTGCAACGTTGTTATGCTCGTGACGGTATGTGTGCATCTGCATTAGTTGTCCGGTGTACTTTACGCCGCGCAGGGCACGTTAATCGAACTTTAAGTACACGCTAGGCGGAGTGTGTGATTGAGCACGAATGTTGTTTGAGAATCGACATTAATGATTCCAACGAAAACGAATACATTAACGGCGAGATATACAAATGTATGCAGAGCCGAGGACTCGGAGCAGGTTCCCTCTCGTTCCGGCAAATGCACGCTTTCCTGAAATACATTAATTAGAATTATGTAATGGCGACCGGTCGTTGGCTTCCATTTCTCATTCCAATTTCATTGATTATTTATCGGGCGACTATTTGTGCGGAAAATCGTTTTCTTCTCTGGTCTTGAAATTAACCGGTTAGAATCACATAAAAAATTAAGTGAAATCGATTATAATGTTATTATAAAGCAACTTAACTCTGAATCATCTTAACAATAGATTAAGTAAATAATACACATGTTGATAGACAATAACATTCCTTGTTTCTCATAATTAGGAAAATGTGACTGCCGTATGATATTTTACAAGAATAAGAGGTATTTACCCTTCACCATTTTTATTATAATGTACGCTTGATTCAGAAAATTTGTTTCATTACTTCCTGCGAAAGTGACTCCATAAATCTAACAATTTCAAAATAACAAGTAACCGGTCGTTTCGATCGCCATGGTAGGATTTATTGTTAATAAATCGTGAGCACGTTAATAAAGACAGTCATTGTTCCAATCAAATTCTCGAAGCAAAGAAAGTTTAGCCGAACTTTCTACTAGTTTATGAATATACCCGTGACCCGTATCTATCGACAGAACTCGAAAGTTCAACATCGAAACAAGCGCTAAATGGCAGGACTGCGTATCTCGAGGACCTTTAGCACCTTTACGAAGCCGCGAATAGGCTTGATAACGCAGAAGACGAGATAAGGTAAAAAAGTACTTGTTATGGAACGCTGTTAAGGGACTGCGAGATTATCATCGACTTTATTACAATTCCAAAACGTTATCGTTGAATACACAAAAATATGGATAGAATCTTTACATTTACTTTCGTATGTTCCATCTATTGTTTATCGTATTGTTCGTGCTACTGTTTCAAGATGGGGTCACGATTGAGCGGCGTTTCGTACACTCGGTGCTTTTACTTGATCGAGGATCGATGAAAACAGCTGCTTGTTATTGCAGAGAGCCGGCAGAAAGCATCGGCTGCGGCCGGGTTCGGTTTTATTAGCCAAAGGTCCTCTGTTTTATGCAAGTGACGCACGTGCACGTGGTCGCGTTCTCCGGCTCGTGTGAAATTATTCAGACGCCGGTTCCGGCAATGGTTGAGCAGGATGTGCGCGGGTGGTTTCGCCCGGACCCGGCCGGTTCTCTAGTTCGGTCGCGTTTACACCCGCGCCGGTTAAGGGTCTCGCGATATTTTCGCTCCCTTAAAGGTGCCTCTTTTTTCCGTTCCTCGGTCTATCCTTATCGCGGCGTATTCGACGAAGGGGGGATACACGAAAGTTCACTTTGCACGGCGTGTCAAAGGTTCTCCCCCCGTGGATCCGCCGTAACTCGCGTTCACCGTTCTCCAACTGGGCTTTAATTGCTAACACGATAAACGGACGTCAGGTTGCGCCTCCTCTTCTTTTCAACTGCTCGCCTAGGGAGCGGATATTCTGCTGTTTTCGACAACCGGCTATCTTGTCCGGTGAAAGGAGATATTACTTTCCTTGCCTCGTACCTCGGCTCGATTCACTTTCGTCCCGCTTACGATGTCTGTGAGAAAAGCGATCTCAAAATCAAATTCTCCTCCAGATGGTGTCGAGTTATTTTCATCTTTTATAGCTCTGCGTAATTTTAACGCGTCGCGTCTACCGATTTATCATTCCGTTTTAATGTGACTCCACTTTTTAGAGTGTATTTGTGACCATTTACTAAAATATACAATTCATCCTATTTGTACGTTTAATAAAATCTTTTTATACTAAAATTTAGTGTAGGTGAATCTGTGTCTTAATATATAGATCTTATTCCGTCAGAATTAATACACTTTTATCGACATTTATAAATACCTTGTCAAATTACAGCAACCGTATTGTTTCATGCAACATTTTATTATTATATTAGATAACATTTATTAAATATCTATATATACGTATAAGTTATTTATATATTAATAAATAAATAAATAAATGAATAAATATGCATGAGTACATATAAACAGCTTCCCTTTCTCTTCGAATAAACCGACATTTCCCGTGAACCCGACATCGAAGTGCATCTGAATTACTAGGCACAGGCAAGAAGTTGTCCGATAATTAGGAGAACAACATGTAATGATCTAGTCGATGCAAGCAGCTTATTACATATTGTCAACAAATTGACTTTCATCAGTTTCCATGAAGATTGTCGACCGGCGCATGTATCTAACGGATTTCTTTCATTGTTCCAGGTTTTGTCTCGTGTTCGCCGAGCCCCTGCAAAAACGGAGGAGTGTGCATGTCATCGCCGCGCGGCGAGTCGCATTGCAAGTGAGTGCACAAACACACACACACACACACACGCGCGTATCGTACACATATATGTATATTTCACCATTCCAATTATTGTAATAGCGCGTTGTCATGAGCCCAGCCCTATGGCGACCTTAAGCGTCGTTTGATGCGCGTGTCAAATGATTTTGCGCGACACCGCGGAGTTCAGACGCTTCGCGAACAGTTCGCCGTCTTGACGATCGACGACTCTCTTGGAGTATAGAAAGAGAAGCAGTCCGCGCAATAGCGAGCCGAAGATAACGTGTAAAAGGGTAAAGGGAGGGAGCGCCAGAGGCGGGGGAGAAAGAGAGGCTAAGAGAACCGGACGTTGCTTCGCGTCCCACGCGGAAAAGACGAGAAACAGAGGAAACACCCAGAAAAGGGACGTTGTGAAGAATGAGAACGGAAGGAACGATAAATGAATTTAAGAATACTCTAACCGAGATTAATAGCCCTTTTATTTTGCCTCTTCTTTTGCCTTTCATCGTATTGCTGTTGTTGTCTCTGCTGGAAAATCGTACGCGTTACAGTTTTATTTTATTTTCACAAATGTTTGCTGCGGAAGTAGCTCACGCTCGAGTGATCGCTGAAGGAAGATACCGTACTTATAGTGTCATTGTTCCCTTTTCTACGTCAATAATTTAAAGATTCTCTCTGTCAAGTATACAAGGTGTTTTATTATTTTGAGAAATTGAAATACATGAAAGAAAGAAAAATGAAAGGAACGAGAAATTACTGGTAATAAAAGAGAAAAAAGGCAATAATTGAAATAATAAATAATGCTAATAACAATTAAATATAATAAATCAAATAACACTAAAAATAATAAATAATAATAGTAATACCCGTAAACGGATGGAAAGGAATATAAAGATTATTAACGTACAGCGGCGTTAGGAAATCGTGGAAAGATAACAAAGAAATATGACAAGAAATAGAGCCGAAGAATTCATTTTGCAACGTTAATAATAAGACATTGTTCTTAAAATTTCTTCAGTGTTTAGCACCCGATGATAGTTGCAACAGGTTTCGAGCGATCTATGGAGGAGGATTCATGCGGTCCGCGAAAGTCAAGCTTATTTTCGTAAAATCGTGACGCGAGAAACAATTAGAGGTAAAAGTAGGTTGCCCCGCGGGACGATTCAGCAATCATAGATTTTTTTCCGAAAGGGGAATCGATGTGTCCCCGGCCGCGATTGACCGCACGATTCGATCGCGCGAAATGACGCTCGGACTCGCATCGATAGAACATAATGCGAACAGAATGGCGTGGGACGGCGAGGAATGAGATGGAACGAGATGGAACGAGATGGAACGAGATGGGCCGGGATCCGGTAATAGCTGTAATAGCTGGCAGTCGTGACCCGGCGACGCATCTAAATTACCTTTATCTCGAGCCCTCTCGTGGGTTTCACTTTTGTATCAGTCGGCTCGACACCTCCGTTGATCCGTCGTTGACCCTCTTATTACGCTGCCCACGGGTATGCAAATGGTAGCAGCTCGCTGCGAATTCGGGAATCGGTTGGTGCCGGCCCGGACACGGCTACCTCGCCTTGTGTTCGCTGGATTCTTATACCGTGATTTATCATCGCGGTGGACCACACAGCGGAAAATACGAGTCAGGTCGTCGGCTAATTTATGAACGATTCTCGGTCACAAAGTCCCCCTCCGAATTCTCGTTTTAGTCAATGTCTCGGCGTTGTCTCGCGTTTTATGTAGAAAGATTTGCCCTCAATTGTAAATTCGGACAACGTAAATGTAGGCGTATGTAGATTTTTTAGCGTTCGCTTGCTCGCGCACCTGAAAACGCCGAGTCCAATTGCTATAACAGTTAGGTCGTTTATGATACGCCAGTGTCTGACAAACGTTTCGCTCTTATAAAGTTGTATGTTTCGAGATTTACGGCTGAAGTTACAGACATTGGTCCAAGTTAAATGACATAATAAAGTTTAAACATGAATTTGTATATACTTACATAAAATTATCTAAAGGTGTTCGATTTATAAAAGACTGGGAAATGAATTTATAGAAGAGTGAAATTTGTTTTTAAACGTATAAATTTAAAATTCATATATTTTGTATATAAATTTGAAATATACAGATAACTTTATCTAATTGAATTGAAGTTAATGTATAATAAAATTTACAGTGTTACGAATCAGATCACACGTAGTAGGAAAGAACCCATTCATAGTTAGTTATGCTAGTTGACCTGAGACAGCAACTTCGAGACGCTAGTTTAGTGAAATATCGCATGAAATTGTCGATAATCACGAACGCAAAAAGCAAAGTTCGACGGAAATGGAATAAAGACAGCAATTCATTCAATCTAGACCGCGGGGAAGGATAAATCTACGATAACTTTAAGATACTAACGTTTAATTGCGAGTCGGAGATAATGATGCTACGCGCTCGTAACCTCGGCATTCAATTTTTAGTCACCGTTCCCGCGTATATTTTCTACTCTTATTTCAGCTCCCCTTTGATTATAGCCTTATCTTTCTCCACCACCTCGCCAGGCCATCCCGCGCGAGGACTAATTCATCTCGTTGCGAACGCGAACAGCGCTAATCCCGCGTTCCAACGGTATACTTTTCAATGCAATTCTGCGTAAGTGTAATTTGACGGATATTAATCGCGACGAACTATTGCGATTCACCGTGTCAATTCATCGAGTTTGAGGATGCTCGCCTTAACCCTTTGCACTCCAGGCCATTCTAAGCCTAGATCTAAAATGGCTACTTTAACCAGCTGCATTTCCATTTTCTATGACTTAGTACAATTTGTGAATATGAAATTGAGTCTGGTGATCCATAAAACTGTTACGCTTTTAACAATCTTTTAAATAGAAGGGTCTTTAATAATGTCAAAATTATTTTGGGAATTATATAACGATTTTCATTGGCGCCTCAGAGGCGCCACTCAAATGCTTCGGGTTAAACATTGCTATCGACGAATTAACATTACTGCTACACGAAAGATTCAGTCCTGTGAAATCTTTAACAGAGATCTTGACAAAAGTAATGATTTGTTTTTGTTACACCTTTCCGATTTAACAAGTTAAAAATTGCTTCATTTTTCGGTGTATTTTGATAACTATTTCACTATTGTGCAATTGAAACTTAACCCTTTGCACTCTAAAAGTCGGCCGTGTGACAAAGATTTCACACACGATGTACTGATGAATGTTGTTCATTTATTCTAGATCGAAATAGAATAAACTTAATTGATATTTACAAATTTTATAACTATATTAAGTATATTTAATTTAATAATATTAATGTCAACTGCGATTAGGGATTTTATTAAAGACGAGAAGTGTTAAGTAACGTAGCTGTAAAAGAAATTATTATAGCGCTAGGCTTAATGATATTTTTGTCTTACGATATTCTTCTTGAATTTCATGGACGTGTTCTGCTTAAAATGCAACGAGCCAAACATCTCGCACAAATAGAAACGTTAATATTAAATACAGTTGACTTTTTCTATGACTTTTTATCAAACTTATTTATGTTTTAAGAAAATGTTAGAAATGTAACTATTTACATATATGCATAAAATACATTAAGTCATAGAAAAGCTATTGGACAGACCTGATGAGATCAATTAAATACAATGTTACAGTGTTATCAAATAAAAAGGAGAAAGGTCATGAAGCTATTTATGACCTATACTTTGATTATATATATACTTTATGACCTATATTACTATATTTTGAATGTAGATCTAAAATGGCTACGAGCGTGAAGGGTCAATGTTAATAAAAAAGTAGAACAGTGTTTGCAACGAATATAAATAATAAGAGAACAATGCTCCCCGTTTCGAACGCTCGGATAATATTTATTCATTGTTCCATCGAAACTGTAGTCTGAATCTCGACGAGGCCTCCGATCGCCCTTCGTAGCTCCGCGCAAAACGACGATAATCCAATACAATAACAAATTTGGCTAGTGCCACTTGACAATATGGTGAGTTAAAGCTGCCGCTAACGGATGGCGGACACTGCACAATGGAGTGGAAACCATCCCCCATGCGATCACGTGCACGCTCGCACATTCGCGCGCCTCCCATACGTCTCGCGAGGATACACGCGTGCCCCTGCGGCACACAGCGATCGCATAGATCCGCTCGCACAATGGATTTGCACTTGCACAGTTGCATGTTTACGTGGATGCGCTAACGCGTGCGTTCAAACGCATTGCGTGTGGACAGGTCACGTGTGCCGGCACGTGACCCTCATGGATTTCGCAGCGGAGCTCGGACAGCTCCGAATGGAAGGGTTCGTTCGCCGGTAGAAATAATATTGTTTTTCTATTTCGGTGTTTTTCTCCCTCGTGATCACGGCACACCGATCTGTCAGCCGAATATTTTACTGTCACGGAAAATTATGTAGCTTGAATGCCCGCAATCTTATCCGGTTAGATGTTTTCGACGACTATACTCGCCGTAACACAAAAAGGTTATTTCTTCGTGACGAATATATTCGTCAAATACAGCTAAATGAATTGGTAGAATGTATACTTTTAATATACATTAAAGAATAGAATTAAATGTTAAGAATACATATATTAAATTATATATTTTAGAAAAATATTAAAAGTGAACAAAATATGAAGAAAGAAAATAGAATATACGGAAAAATATACAGTATAATTACAGTAACTGTATTATAGTACATCAACTATAATTGCAGTATAATTACACATCTTTGAAAGAAATTGCAACAGTTAACTGATTAAAAACTGATTAATATAATGCGACTTTTTCTTTTTCACTCTTTTCAGTTCTTTAGCTAAATTTATTTCCTTTTGAATCTTTCGTAAACATTCATTTTTAACCTCTAAACAACAAAGACGTTAATATGGTTGATATGAAAATTAAGCTTCTGAGAAAATGCAGTGAAATTATTTTATTTGATAGATTCTACAATGTTTTACGATTTTATTTTCATGCCATCGTTATTCTTGATTCCTGAAATTGGAATTATTCCAGTGAAAAATATTATTAACGTAACGTATTATAATATTGTATGACACATATTTATATAAAGATACATTATATTAATATAACAGAATCTTAATTGCCCAAAGCTTCGTTACCCAAGTCCTTCGCTACTCAATTTCTACATAAATAAATTACAATAAAACGTCAATAATCAGCTTAATCCAGGTGTCACAATATATACCGGGTGGTCTACGCAAATTGTGCACTTCCTGCAACATTCAAACTAAGCATTGACCAACAAATTTTTCAATTCCATTTAAGAAATTTTAATTTACCAGCCTATGCAGAAAATGATTTACTGTAAACCGATAAAGATTGAGTCTACCACCAAGTGATTGTTCTATTATCTAAACATTCGTACTACGTTTTTAATTATCCACATACCAACGATCCCGCAATTAGTTCGGACGAGGTTCTAAACTTAAGTTCGAAGAAGCTGGGAACCGCTAATAAATTTTAGATACGTATACACCGATTCGGTCTTATATTCCACGAGTAACCGCAAGCTGCGCTTTCGTCCGAAGAACACAGACGCCCTTCAGGGTTATAAAGATAACGATGAGTGGTTTTCGTGCGTCCAGCCTTCATTCTTCGGTCCACCTTTCGGTCATGATTCACCGTAACTGTTTCCTCGGTCTTGGTGCTTTTTACTTGCCAGAGCTTTTACGACACCGCGTGGCAAGAGATTTACGGTCCACGCTGTACAAAAACCGGGGAACACATTTTCGTCTCCTATTTTTTTCATCAACAATTTAGCCGGGGCGAACTTTCGGTGGATGATGCATTAAGTAAGAGTTCCTCGCGTCGAATGCGCAGCTGCGGGACCGTTAACCCCGGACATTTTTTCTTCGCGCTAGCCGACCTGTACCACGGGAGAGGAAGGGTTCGTCGAACAGAGCAGCATATGCGCGATGATGGATGGTGTACGCATCCCCTATGCCAGTCACGGGGTGCTTTTGAACGGGCGTGTTCCGTTTGTATCGTGCACGGTTTGACGGTTCCTTTGAGAAAATAGTTGAGATTCTGAACGGGCAAGGGTTGTTCGTGCGCGAGCACGAGAAATCCGTGTCGGACTCTAGTTACAATTGTCGCTTCGTTTGCATACTGTGCAAGCGTGTTTTGACCCGGCTCAAAGGGGTGTGGTCAACGCTGTAGACATGAGACTAATTATACCGCCTGATTTATGGTCTCCGCAGGTATGGCCGTTGCATTTTAAAGAGCGGCCGAGTTGCTGGTGAACGCTTCCACGCCGAACGTGTTTCGCTTTATTGAAAACGCATCGACCTTTTTCCTAACTGTATCATTTCGGAGGGAGATGAAACAATTAAACCATTACAGAATAATATGATGTAAATTAACACTTTGACTGAAAAATGTCGAGAAGTTAAAATATATTATTCAATTAAATTAGAATTGAGAAGTCATCTTGCACGACAGCAATTACTTTATGTCGAGGATCCTAAATAAATCAGGAGTGCAACTATGCAAAATAAAAAAGGATCTTCAGACGAAAGTCATTTCTTTTGTCGAAATCTATCACGCGGTATGCGATCTATTAATTGTTTAAGCAATTGGACTAAAGAAACAATCGGTATTTTTGTGTATCACATGATAATCAACCCTTGTTACTTGCAATATCGGATTTCATTGCCAATGATTTGTAAAATAAATTGTTTTGTAAAAGCAAAATCGACTCGGATTAATCTAAACTCATGTGGAGAATAAAGAATTATTTTGACAAGAAAAGATGGCATAATCGAGATTGTACTGTACTCTAAAGAGATGCAGAAACATTGGCACAGCACGGTTGCTCGTGCAGCAAAACTTGTACGTTTTCTTGATCACCGAGGGCTTTCATCGATGCCCGAGGGTTAAGGAGCAGAATATTGAAAAGCGACACGAACGTCGATGCTTATCAGCCGGTTACATTGCAACCATGTGTAGTCACCCTCTCGAGCGACAATCGTTGCCAGACGCTTGCTTGCGTTCTGTCTTCTTTCAATGTCACAGATACTCCTTTGGCCGGTTCCATTGGTCCATGCAGCGGCATCCAAGTGCTGGAACACGCCGCGAATTGATGGGTACCATTAGTAGCAATCATTGCCATCTGTTCTGTCGGGAAATGTTCTACGCTCGTTCTGCGAACTTATCTGTCTGACGCGCGTTACATCGAATGATTTAGATAGACTACGCGCACGGCGCGGCCGCTCTTATCGTCCTTTCAAACAGACTGTTCGCGGGCAGAAGTTTGATCAGCCTTGAGCCGAGCCACGGCTCGGAATTAGAGGAACACTCGCTTTGTGCGAAGATAAATCACAAAGTCAGGCCGCGAGGCCTTTGTTCCACGAGTGAATGGACCCGGAGGAGACACGGACCGATCGACAGAGGATGACGAAGGTTGCCGGGGCGCTGTCAAAATACCCGCTCCTTTTTCGTCGTTTTCCCTGTGACGCGCACCCCGCGGCGACGCGTCATCGTCCGTTATCGCGCGCTTCGGGGTTGGCTGCGCTCCGATCGTGTATGGGTGCGCGCGCGCGCGCGCGCGCAAGGTTCTTCGTGCCCCGCGTGCGTCCGTGTGCACGCATGCACATTCCGCGCAACAATGCAGGCCCGCGCGCACACGCGTGCACCGTAGAATTTACTCGCGGCCGTCTCGGAGCACGACTCCCTATCGGCGGAGTGCATCGCCGGTGTGCATCTCGGCTACCGGGTACTCCCAGTTTTTCCCGCTTTGCCGCGAAGATCGACGCGCATTAATGGCGGGACCGATACGCATCGTGGCGTCTAATTTATTTCCCAATTACCACGGTCCGTCTATTCCCAACTTATCTATCGCCGACCGATACTACGCAAACGCAAGTCGAATCGTTGAAACGGAACTCGGACCGCGGCCGGCAATCGGATCATCGTCGGGCTTCTGCGACAGCGTGTAAACGCTCGCACACGTTAGACGGAGCCACCATTTCGCTCTTAGACCACATGTACATACTTCTGCACACGGCTGCGGATAATTTCCCTGTAGCGAAGTTAAAATCATCTATGTCAGATCGATCGAGATATATTGTAAGCTTTACTGGTACGATATATATCTGCAATTTCGTAAGCATATCACATCGATATTCAAAATGTGTTAAATTGTTTTCACGAATTTCGACATTAATGCATATTCATTGATTGTTCGTATTACTTTAAAAAATTTCACGATTTTCAGTTGCCCGTGTTTTCGAAACATAAACGACAACAAAGAAATTCGTAACATCTTTGACAGGTAGTATTCACCTGTGGTACTATTTTATAGTATACTTTGAAAATTGTTTCACTTTTAGGACTTGAACTATATTTCTGGAAAGCACAGTAAACTCTTTCTAATTGTCTCTCAGCTTGTAAACAGACACAGACAATTTCGGAAAGGGAGACACGATTATTCGAGTCTCGCATCTCGTTTCTATAATCGCCGATTGTCAATAATTATTGAAACGAGTAACGAGTCTCGAGTAATCGTATCCCCTTTTCTCAAATTGCCATCTCTGTTTACAATCTGAGGGACAATTGGAGAGAATTTACTTCAGTTGATTTTTGGTAATCTCCAAGGTGCAGATGTTCCCATATAAATGTTCCACCATGTGACGTCACGTGTGGCCCGCTATCCTTGCTTCACTGCATTGTTGGATTTTCTATACACGCACTATACAGACGCCGTGTCTAATAGTATACGTGGTCTAAGGCGTTCGCCGGGCGAGTCCTCCTCTCCCTATTTGCATCGGCGATCACCCAGATATTGAGCACCCCTGGACGAATAACTAACTTCATGCCCGCGGGGCCTTGGATCGTGGCCACTCGGCCGTGATCGGCGATCCTCGTCCAGACGTATCCAGAAAGGGCGAGAGAGAGACGGCGGGGCCCGCTGGGCCGGAGCGAGAGAAAGGACTAGAAACGCGTGGAAGGAGCAGGAGGAGGAGGAGGAGGAGGAGGAGGGGGGAGGGGCTCAATGGAGAGAAGGGCCGAGCGAATCGAGCGAATGGAGCGAAAGAGAAGGAGGGGAAGACCGTCTGAACGCGAGCGCGCTTTCCCACGCCCGCCGCGCATGCGCCGAGTATCCTGGCCCCTCGTGGACCCCTCGGCTCCCTCCGCGAGTAATCGGTTCTCTTGCACTTCCACTCCTCTCGCTCCAGCCAGGGGGCTGTCGACGTTCCGGCCTCTTCGTTCCTCTCGCGCCACGTAACTTCTTCTCCCGCATCGGTTCTTCTGACTTTGTTCCTCGCTTCGCTTTCTTCATCTCCCTTTCTCTCTGCTCTCTCTCTCTCTCTCTCCCCGTCTCTCTTTCTCTCTCGCTCGCTTCCCCTCCCTCCAGATATCCGCATAGATTCAAGTGCGGACGTCTGCCGTTCTTTCTCTCCAGCACGTTCTTTCTCCGTACACCTCGTCCGCGAACAATATTCGCTTCCACCACTTGTCTCCGGCGGTGGCCGGGCTCCCTCGGCCCCAGCGTTCACCTTCTCCTTCCACTTCTTTCGCCTAGCAATAAGCTGCTCTAATTATCTTCGACCTGTTTGTCAGCGGATGCCGCCGATCCCCGATGCGACATCGGTCCCGATTGAACGCGCCGCGCCGCTTTGTCCCCGCACGAGCTTTTGCTCGTTTTTCCCGTGGGTGGCACGCGAAGTTAATCGATTCATCGGTTCGCGGAACACCTATGGAAAATCTCTGCGCGGCAACCTCGAGCAGCGACCGCGCGCGCCGCATCGTGGTTCTCGGAACCGCCGTGGCGATAGATCTTTACGAGTGCACCGGTAGTATCTGGTGAAGCAACGATCGTCCGCTACGCGGCTCCGAGCGTTATGATAATTACTAGCCACTTACAATAACATCATTTTTCAATGTGGCTATCTTACTTTGTTACGCTGCCGGCGCTCAGCGTTCTCTGCTCTCGGGAGTTGTTGCGTTTTGCTGGAACGAGACGCTTTCTCCGGTTTAACTTCTCTTTCGGTGGACTGTTCTTCTTTCGGATAGGCGATTTTTGTGCGAGCGGTTCCGGTGTTTGTTTGTTTGTTTGTTTGTGGCCGAGTCCGATGCATCTTCAGCTCATGAAAGATGCATCGGTGTTTACTGTTCCTAACGACGCATGCTAATGCCAATGCAGCCGTTTAATGCTTCTTGACACATTGCGCTAGATCTCCTTCGTAACTGTGTTGATTAGCACTTTGATGATCATAACACGTTGTTCTATAATATCGTGACGGAAGCATTACGGAGATTTGAAACATGAGTTATTAAAGGTAAAAGTTGTTAGCCTCGTCTTTTAAATCAAAATCAAATTCTATTTTCCTATTATCAATATTTCAATATTATAGTAAAATATTATAATAAATTATCTGTCTCGTTTATGTATTTATTAATAACAAATCAGTACTAATCAGCGCAACTGTAGACAATTTTTGTTCCTTGTATAGCTTCATTTACAAATTTTGTTTTGACTCGGAAGAAATAAACAACTAGATTGTGAACTTTATGCATTCACAACGAGAATGACTCGCTGTCATTTGACGAATTACAAATATTGAAATAGTTTAGGAATACCGAATAATTATTCGCCACTTATCAAAATCATTGAGCAAACAAAGCAACATCAAAGTGGCTCGGATTCATTGCGACGGATGTAAAAAGTTTTGATTTCGCATAAAAATAATATTTGTATTTAACAGTTTCCAAACAAATATTTCACGGAGAAAATTAAGAAAATGAGAGATCTCTGACAAAGCATACGTAATCTACGATTGAAGGTTAACATTGCAAAGAATTGAGAACTGCAGATATTAAAATCAGGTTCAGATATTAAATCCAATAACATCAGCACCAATAAATAATTGCGCCACCCTCGTGCAGCAAATGACTACTTTGAAGTACTTAACGTTACATGAATTAGAAGTGCGTGAAACATTAGCCGAGGTTTACAAGGTGGTTTCAACTTCACTAAATTGAATCTGATTGACCGACGTTCTCTTCCGTTATGGTCCTACATACAGTTCATTATAGTAGACAGTAGGTGCAGCTTTGACATTCTATCTTTTATTAATGTACTTCTTATCAATTTATTGTCAACAAGTTACGCAATATTACTCCTTATTAGCGCGTCTTCTTTTCTTTGTAGGTCTTTTTGTGCACGTATGAAATATTTTGTAATAAAAATGTGCCTTACATGTTACATTTAATTTCTACGTGAAAATTAATATCATATTCATTTTATAAATAATATAGTTTAGCGAGAGTCTGACAGACTCTCGCTAGCTTTATTTCTTAATATTTTAAATAAGTATCAATTTTATTTCTTGATATCTTTGATAAATAACAGTTTTATTTCTTAGTATTTTTAATAAATAACAGTTCCATTGTTCATTTCTCTTTCCTTTTCATACTTTCTTACCAAATCTTTATTAAAATACATGAAACAGGTTTGGTATACATATTTCGTTCAGCTACGATAACTACCTCAGTTGACACTAAGAGGATTCAGAGGTAATATGATAAAATTCTGCCATTTCTATCGTCACTGTTACAAAGCATAAAATTCGAAGACTAATCCTTACTATTATTCATCGCATGTAACAAAAGTTAGTCGTCCCACAAGGTGAACTAAAATTTCACCTTGAGTTCCGTAGACCGCGAGGGAACTTTCGGTTTGAAAATTGGAGCCCGGCAATTTGTTAGTCTCGTTCTAGGGCACAGAATGGAGAGGATTTCGCGAACGTTCCAGGAGCTAGGGACTGGAATATTTGCAGGAACGACTTCAATGAGCAGGCGTGGTCCATAAAAGTAATTCCGAAAGAAACGCGAGACGTTGGCGCGGAATGAGAGAGCGGTGCGCGGGATGTTTGCAGAACCCGCGGAACCCCTCGGAACGTGTTATTTGCGAATACCTACGAGAGACGGTCTCGCTCGTTCCCGTGAGAAGTCGGGGTTACGGTGGCCCGCAACTATTTCCACCGGAGGGGTAACAAGATCTCTC
Source organism: Augochlora pura (assembly GCF_028453695.1). Classification (NCBI taxonomy): domain Eukaryota; kingdom Metazoa; phylum Arthropoda; class Insecta; order Hymenoptera; family Halictidae; genus Augochlora; species Augochlora pura. Next base: position 11,895,989 of record NC_135779.1, read on the forward strand.
GAAGAGAGGCCTCGATAAACCGATAAGTCCGCTTGACTCGTTCTCCCTCCTCGCGGCGGATCGCGCGGCTCCTCGAACGGTCTGTTTGTTTTAGCACAGCGGGCAATTAAACGATCACGGCTCGAGTTCGCGGAAGCATTAGTTCCGCCGGAAGGTACAGCTATTCCGCGGGCTATCGGTCATTTGTTTGCGCTCGCCACAGTTTTGCTTTACGACGCTTTCGTTCGGCTCGATTCGCTTATTGCCACGGATCACTGATTCGTTTCATTTGTCGAGTCCGAGCATCGGGAACCGATCGCTTCAAAGCAAACACGCTCCGATTCCGTTTTCCATCCTTCGTTCCTGCTACCGTTTCGAATTTTTACATTGCTACTGATATCTCGACGAAAATTTAACAGAATATCATTTTTGTATGTTTCTTTCAAAATATAAAAGTTACTCAGATTCGACAATCATTCGTATCCCTGCTTTTGTTTTGATAATGTTTGGAAGGGTGATTTTTACCCTGAAATGGTACTCAGTTTTCTCAGATTCTAAAGCAGCGATATTACATATTATATGTTTGTATCAAATATTATATATTTTTATCAAATATTATATATTCGTAAGGATATTATATATTTGTAAGGATATTATGAATTTGTTGAAATATTTTTACGCGTATTTAAGGTTTCAGTACAGATGCATGCGAAACGAGTTAAAGAAACTTTATTTATTACTAATATTAGAGAAAATCTACTAAGAAACAATGAAGAGCTTAACTTTACTTAATTCAAATTATTAAACATTTTTTTGCATTTTTAGTATGCATATCTTGAAGCAGTGAAGAAACATTTTCGATATTTTTGATATTTTAGATTTCGATGACATTTGAACCTGTGGATAGATATAGAAGGAAGCGATAGACTAGTTAGTATAAAGTATAATATTAAATAATAATTACAGTATTTATATCGTATTATAATATACACGTATGATAATAAATTGTGTATACTTAAACGGTCAGAAAATGTTTGTCTTCTCATGGTGTTAAATTCAAAATTAACACGTTCGTCGCCGCGTCACCCATATCTGGGTGACATTAATTTCCTGACCAATTTTGAAAATTTATTTTTATTGCAATATATTCGAGCAAAATGAATTCGACTATGATCTTTCGAATGCGAAATAGTTCTAATGTCGTCCCCTATGATAAATGCGAACTTTTTAGTTTTATTTTAATGAACTAAATTGCTTTAATTATGTGGGGATTTTAGTGTCTAACTGTCGACGACGAACGTGTTAAGGAAATATGTTTTAAATATGGAAAGCTAAGAATCAGTCAAATTAAATTTGCTATTATCCAAACCTATTTTACATCTGAAACGATTCATACGTGCCACTGTATCTCGCATAAATCAGTAAAGATACATTCTAGACTTTTCTTCGAGCAATTATTCCATTACCCGAAGGTTCATGTCGTCTCGCGAACAGTTCGTTTAGCCGATGCGCAACTGTATTTCTTTTCGCATTATAGAAAAGCGACTCGGTCCTCGCAGCTGCGTATGCAAATGCCAATCTCTAGGAAGTTCGTTTATTGCTAGCCGTTGTTTGGTGGCTGGGAACACGGTGGTAGTGTCCGACATACTATCGGCCAGAACATATACGGTACACGGTTACTGTCCCGGTCAGAGAGGCGTCTTCCCCTCGTTAGTGGCCGTAGGAGACGTCTTCCGTCGCCTTCGTCGACGTGGCACATAATGAAGCCCCTGCAAACGGAACCGTTGTGCTCTCGCACCGACGTGCTGATTGCCAGTGCGAATATTGTCGTACAGTAATGGGTTTGTTCGAAGAAACCCGTCGACAGTACAATCGGCGGAGTGCCGGCCGTCGAAAAAATGATTATTTAGCGCCAATTAGAAACGGCCGCCTAACGATTCGAACCGCGTCCGCGTGCAATCCTCCCTCCTTTGTTTTTTTTCATTGTACCAACGAACACGGTGTTTCCGATGCGAGGAGGCCCCGTCTTCCTGATCGTACAACAGTCCGCGTCGCGTCGGCTCAATGGAGTTGAATAACCGATTCCGTCCGGTTCACTAAAACGTGACTCTCTTCATACTTATCTCGCCATACGGTATTAACACGCGACGCAGCCGTTTCGCATACTAAAAACCTCGTCGATTCGCTCCTCCGCTATGACCTGCGGCTCCGTTCTGAATTTAACTGGGGCTGGAACCTCTGCTCTGTTGTACGAGACATTCAGGAACCCGTGAGACATCGAAGGACCCTACAAGACATCCGAACGGAGCGAAGATATATAAGTATTTCATGTGCAGCTCGCGGATTTAATAATAGAATTAGTGGTTGGTATTGGAAAAAATTAAGAATATTGTTACGTTGCGATGATTTTCTAACCAGTTAGCTGTTTGTGACAAGTATACTCGCCTTAATAGAAAATATTGGCATTCCTTTAGGACGAGCATACTCGTCGAAAACAGGTGACTAGTTAAGAAGATTGTGTACTTTGGTATTCCTCTTTATATTATACATTTTATAAAAGTGTTGTACTCGAGCAACGATTTATCTACGCTATACTTGAGAACACGTTGTTTCCTTAATCTCTTTAGGGATACTGCCACGTACGTGTATATTTAGTTTTCTTAAATTTATGATTATTCTAAGTGTAAAGAAAATGAGAATCAGTTGAAAAACTATTCGCTACGGAATAGTATCTAATCGAATGAAATGAAATGGATGACAAATAAAAAAGAAACAAATAGATTGTTCCGTACTATAAAAATTAATCCCTGAAGAGATTAATGCTTTTTATAAAAATACAGTTTCATTTCTTAATTTACGTCCCCGTTTCGGAATTTTCCAGTTATGACTGCGGATTCTATACATTTACGACAGAAATGTACAGGCGAGTGACTCGCTAAAACGGTTAAAAGTGGAAATAGATGTTCATTTAATATCTGCTTCGAAGAATTCATCATTTTAACGTAGCGTAAAGATCCGCAGCCTAGCCATAAGTCACGCCTGTAAATTGAACTCGCTGCCCGAAAAAGACCGGCGAAACTCTTAGCCGGTCGGACATTAGGAATTAATTCCAGGTAATTGAAACGTCCAGTTAACCGCTTATTCCCGTCGACCGAAGTCCCGTTGCCTAGCGTCCGCGGCTATAGGCCTCGGCCTATCCCCGGTACATGATTTCTCGGTGCAGAAGAAAGCACAACCGGTGCCCCGAGATAAATTTCTTCCCCGTATCCTTGTAGTCACACCCGCTTTCTCTGTTATCCGCGGCGGCCTCGCTCGCTACCGGAGCTCGAGCCCGAGCCGGAGCCGCCGCCGCCGTCGCCGCGTTTTATAAATCTGCACGCCCTACATCTTGAAACGTCCGTTACACGTCTGCCGTACACGTGGTCGGCGTGTATTTACAAGGTTTTTACGCTAGCCGCATACCGTCGTTGCACGCGGACATGGACGTACGGCTTTCGAGTGCATCGAAGTCACACGCGCGCGCGCGCGCGCGCCACCGCTTGATCCTCGAGCCCGGGCGCGGGCGTGCGGAGCGGCAACGATCGGCTCTCTTAATTACGATCGGCGCGATCGCGCGTGTGCAGCCGAGCCGAACGAGAAAAATAAACGGTGCCTCTCCTTTCTGGCGAGCCTCGCGAATTTTATTCCTGCCCTCGTCGTCCGCGAGCGTAGTCGCTATTAACGACTCGCGAGAGATCCCGCCTTATCGGCTCCACTTAGAATCGGAGGCTCAGATGCCTGAGATTAGTTTAGATTACCAGGACGGATCCGCGTCACCGATTATCGGGTCGGCTCGATGAACGGTTTCTGCCGCGCGAAATATTCTCCCGGCGAAATATTCTCTCGACGAAATATTCTGCTTCGACAGTGTTATTTTCCCGAGGCAGTTGGTCGAAATACGATGTTAGAAGCGTATAAGCAGTTGCTATGTACATAACGCGTTGCGAAAAACAGAAAGCTTGGATACTTGTTCTTTTGATGATATAGGAAAGCTTTAATGACAAAAGCTATTCAGATAAGGCAAACATATGACGGCAATAATTCTATTCCAGTTGGAGCAATATCGGGGATCTCAACTTCATCGTCACTTTTCTAGTTCATAATTACATATTTTGTATACATTACTTGAAGCAATTCGACATTTTCTATAAAAAAATATTGAGCTATATATGACGCCAAAATTCTATTGGGTTGTTCGGAAAGTAATTTCGTTTTTCCCAAGAAAAGTCTTATTTTTTCACAGCCAACTTCACGCTTAAGCTGCATAATCATTATATATTTGGACAACTGATATAGTAAGTCTTGTTTGCTAAAAATTTTGTTCGATTCTTTGCAATAGTTTTTGTTTAGTAATCTATTGTGTTTCATTTCCACCAAGATAAAAACGAAACGACTTTCCGAACGACCTAATAGTGTTTTATGTTGTACGCATTAGTATTATCTGCGAATCGTGGAAACCTTAGTGCACGTAGTGTGCACTTTTAGGCGCAGTAGAATTCACATTAAAAAGTCGACAAAACGAAAACACGCATTAGACGTCAACGAATCAAAGTATAGAATTAATCTTTGATTTACAAAATCATTTCTTCTTTATTTTTCAATTCCACGTCGCGAACGCGAAAGCCACAGAAGTCAGTCGCTGTTCTTTGAAAATTGATTTGCATCGCGCGACATTGCGAGACATTCTTTGCCGAGCGACTGCCGGCAAAAAAAAATTAATCAAGGAAACTGCAAATCGCTTGCTAGTAATGCGGTGCACCTTGAAGTAATGGGAAAGTGAAGTGGAGTATCCTTCCAGCCGAGAGTCGCATGTAAATCAGGTCTAGCAAACTTCAAATTTATCGTTCCGCTAGTCAAAGTATCTATGCGAACGATTAATGAAAGCAGTCGGTCGATACAGTAATTGAAATGGCTGCAATCTAACGATTGTAACGACGACGAGATAACGATGCAACTATTTTGTCCTCGATGATAGAGATCAAGAGAAAGCGGACACGTCTAACGACCGGCGAAGGCCTGGGTCCGGTTCGGCCTCTCTTTTCGACTTTCTTTCTAAATATGCTTCGGAATGCGCGTCCCCGGAATGCATCTCTTATCGCGGGATCATCGGCTCCGATAGATCATCGCGAGATGGCAATTTACAGTTCCGACTTCGGGTCAGCCCTCGAGCATTTCACATTCTACTCCACTTGTTCGCAAAAAGACCACCCTCGATTACGTATTCGCTTATTATAAAGCCATCACTGTCGTCCGTCGTTGGGCCTGTACTTAGGTCCCGCGTGTATCCTCGTTGAGAAATTTTCTCTTTCGCCTTCCGCGATTTTTGTTGGACCTGTTTACGCGAGCCCTGAAATTTTTGCCGGCCCAAGGCACCGGCGCGCGAAACACCTAATGAACAAGGCGTTCCTGTTTCGAGGACGTAATTAGCTCGGGGAACGGGTTCCGACGATCGGCAGACGACATCGGAGGGAATCGGATGCTTGTTGACGCTCGACGGGTAATAATTACCGACGGTCGATAAAGAACGCCGATTTTCTCGACGAGTATTATGCTTTATCGAGCAAACCTCGGTTCTCAGGATTTCGCTAATCACCACGTGCTTCGCGTTGATGCTCCAGTTAGGTAGCCTCCGAAAGTCCTCGCGACCAGCAGCCACCTGCAACGTAATTGTAGCCTCCTGGTGGCTCCCTTTCTCTCGTCTTCCTCCCGGTCTCTTTTTCTCCGTCGGTAATATTCTGACACTGGTGTGTCGGGAGGAGGGTGTCCTTCGCCCAGGTGCGCCTGTAGATCCGGTAGGGTCCGTAAGGTACACGCCGGTAAACGTTTCGACGGAGACCTCCGGGCCAGGATCAGTTTTTTACAAGGCCGCATAAAGGAATAAGATGCTCGACGTATTTCGTTATTCTTTGTATTTAAGTTTAGGGTTCATTCAATTTGTACACTGTAGATATCGCGTATTATCTACAAGTGAGCATGTCAAATTTTAAACTGTTGTATTATACGACAAGGACGTTTGAATACGAACTGTGACATTATCTTGCGAAAGTATAAGACAATTAGTCTATTTTCCAATTATGCGACCCCTCAGTAAATTTTCAACCACGAAATAATACATAATTGAAAATTTGTCTGTTTCTTACAATATTAATTTGTTAATCTTTCATTCAACTTATTTCATAGACCTTTTCCTTTGCAATGAGAAGTTGCATTATCATGTTTGAGGTATTAAAGAAATAGTTTCTTACTTTATTTGGACAAAATATTTGATAACATATTTCGAAAATCTATAAATCAAATATTTTTTCGATGTCTCTTAGTTAAATCGTTGTTATGTATTATCTCTAATATTTATATTTTGTTTAGTATTTATGCTATAGTATTTATATTATTTTAGTATCTATATTATTTCTAGTGGTTATATTTTCTTTAGTATATCTTGACACTTTTAGTATATTAAATATTGTATAAAAAACGAGGTGTAGCGCTATTTGAAACTACATTATGCAAATTCGAACTGTTGCCATACGGTCACGCTAAATTTTAGCGGTCAAGTACGACGTAAATACATTGACTTCAATCAATGAACATATTATATTTAAAAATTCTCGCGACGAAAATGGTCGTCGCCGTACCCTTGGAGTCGTCTTCCCGGTATAATAACATATTTCCGTTACACCCGGTCAACGGGTTAAGTACAGGGTTAAATTTACATGAAATCCGAATAGTTACATGACTCAATCCTACTCTTCTCCCACCATAGCGCTTCGAGCATGACGAGACCTCGTCTCACTGGAGAAGCCTAGAGAATGACTGCAGTAAAAAGAAAGTAGACGGACATGCATCAATGGAATGCTGCGACTAGGCAACATAAACATCCAAGAAGGAATATCGTATTCTCTGTAATTTTCATCTTAATTTTACAATCGTAGCCCCAATGGATAGCTGAGATTCTTCCGATTAAAACTAGTCCAAACACGATATAAATCGGACTGCGTTTATTATTATTGATTGCTTGTTAATTAATACGAATATAACTTAGATTAATCGAAGTTATATCGTGGCTGGACTTATATTAGCGCTAGGACATTTCGGCGCGTTCGAAGTTCTTTAATTTACGATTATTGAAGTTGTAAAGGCACGTTTATCGAGAATTTATTCAATAAAATTTCATGCGACGTTTACTGTAATAGATTGGATTAAAAATTTGAATAAATATGTGCTTGTTATTTTTATGAAACAACATAAAATAGCGTTGCAAAAATCTAAAGCTAGTGACAAGAGTCTTTTACGTACATCGATACTATCATTGCAAAGATAATGCGGTAATTACTGATAACGAGATTCTATTTTTTACCCCTTTACTTAGCTGATGCGAAGTGAACATTTAACGCACAAATTATTCGAAATAGAAACTTCATAGACGTACATTTTTGTCTCGAACGATCTTAACGAGGTATAAATAATTTAATCAAAGTATTAGATTGTTCCAATCGTTTCGCTGTCTTGCATTTGATCTACTCAGTCGATTTGCTTCGCACTTTTTAAAATATAACACTTTTACAAAATATATAATTTAACAAAAAAATGTCAAAGTTTATATCCTTTTTAACCGGTTAGTTCGGAATACACCCGTTGCAATGACAAGGTTTGGATTTTGACGAGTATACTTGTCAAGAACAGGCAACTGGTTAAATTTCGAGGCAGTATTTTTAATAAAAACGCATACATTTGAATAATGTCGCATACGTTGAAATTTGGCCTGGCTCCTGCATCGATATAAATTTCATCGCGCCACTACCCCATTGTACCATGATCGGCCATCATCGATCCACCGTCTTTATGAAATCCACGTGCATTGTGCTAGTATTCTTGTTCGTGCATGGCACATCAGCACCGCGGCGCACGGTGGTGTTTAACAGCGAAGGAACGCAGATTATACGGCACTAACGCCTCCAGCTACGGTCTGCATGTTAAGCGTCCTTCTCCCTCACCTCCGTGATTAGGGCCGATCCCCCCCGACCGCTGCCTCCGCCTCGTTCTTTTCGATCCTGCGAGCCCACAATCCCGATCCTGTTGTTTTTGCCTATTCAAAAGCCTGTCCCTCGATTCCTTTCACTAGCCAGCCAATTATTTTCTGATGACAGTTCCATCCTCCAACCGTCGAACCTGCTCCCTCGGTCGATAAAACGGTGAATAGGCGATAAACTTTCATAGACGCGATTAAGCGCAATAATTGTTTCACTTTGTAGCTTGAATTCCATTTTCCTCTTCTCCGAGTAGATTATTCCCATTTGATTGGGTTGATGCGCAACGGCGCTGTACGAAGGTTTCTGACATTTATATTAAAGCTTTCATAAAATTTCACATTAAAACTACTCTAAAATTTCACATTAAAACTACTCTAAAAGTTCACATTAAAATTACTGTAAAATTTCACGTTGAAACTACCATTAAATTTCGTATTTATTAAATTGACAGGTTTTATGTTTCTATGAATTCTTCTTATTTATATTTCACATTCATTCGTCTTAAGTTATTGAAATTATATAGTTCTTTTTGAGAAATGGTATACACTAGTAAAATAGTCTAGATAAATTCAAATTTCTCAATTGGTTAATATTTTATTTTCAATAGAAAATACATCTAATTTTGTTTTTACACGCCATTCTTTTGGACGGTTTTGATTCAATTCGCTTTAGAAAAATAAATTCGATTTCCTTTTCACATGGTTCTATTCGATTTAGCTCAGTTAAGAAAGTTATCCGATTAAAATATTAAAAACAATTAGGTATTTAACCAATTCTCTATTTTGATATACCTATAGGCGATGTCTTTTTTACCCGCTTTCTGCTGGAACGTATCTACCGTGTAAAAATAGAAACAAGTGTAGAGTTAAACATTAACAAATGTTGATTCTAGTAGTTATGTTTTGCAAACAATGCTGCAATGTTTCCATATAGGAATAATCGTAGTCCGAAACTTTTTATGACACGTTCGGTTCATTAACATTTTAAAGAAGCGTTGCAGCACACTTCACAGACCGCTACATTTTACGAATCAAATAGAACGTGTCGATTCACAGATGAAAACCTGTTATCACAGAGAACCAGTTTACGTTCGAGATTAACACAGCCACTCCGCAGGAAATAATAATATAGTTCGCAGAACTTTGTATTTCTGCTGCTGCACTGTTATATTTGCGTTAGTCCCGTTAGAACGTAATACGCAGGAAATTTGCAATTGCGTTACGGGATAAAAACTGGCCGCGAATTCCACCCGTTTCCGACCCCCTACGTCGCATCAACAGTCCCACCCCTTCCATCCGCGTCCGTTCGCGTCCGTTCGCGTCCCTCTTTCGCCGCGTCTGGCCTTCATAAAACGATTAGTATGCCCGTCGGAGCCGGTTCGAGAGCGTTACTTTCTTCGACTCCGGAGAGGAGTATATCGTAGACGAGAGAGTCCACCAAGCAGTCCATTTGTTATTCCGCCCCTGGCCGAGACCAGCTTTCCTCCAGCTGCACCGGGGCTATATAGAACAGAGCCCGGGACTCGCCCTCGGACCACGTTTTTCTGCTCGGCCGCAGTTTCAATTTCCTCGGCAAAAGAAAAAAGAAAAAAAAGAACGGCCGTGTCTAGCCTCGTTCGTTCTGCTATTCATTTGCACTCCGAGGGTATAAATTAATGGAACCGCCGCGGCCGAGGGGGCCCAGCGCGGTTTTGTTGGTCATTGTTTCGGCCGCCGCGTTCATTAAATCATTGATAACCAGCGGCGCGGCGTTACACCGTATCTACGTGGTAATTACACGGGGTTATCATTTTCTCAGCCGTGTGGCTACGGCGCGCGCCACCATGTACGGTCTGCTCGCAAATGAATTTCCTTCCCGCGCGGCGAGCGGGTCCGTCCCCGTTGAAAATGCGACTAGTAGTCGTATCGGCTGCGCGCAAACAAAACTAGACGCCACCTCGGTCAAACAAATCGAACCAGATAATCCGTATCTACGATCAAATATTGTTTGCACGATCACGCCCGTGTGCGTACGCTCTCGGTTACCTGCGAGTCGACAACCGACTTTCCGCGAACCCGCCTTATAAGGAGAAGGAATCCGCGACAACATTGATGTAATGAGCAATTTTCTTGTCGTCCGCGTGTTTCACTAATTTTTCTCGATTGGTATGAAATAATATGTTGCTCGTATCTATCCTGGTATTTCTTGATAACATTTCCTTCCAG